>NC_059197.1:18360771-18534631 GCF_020615455.1 Coregonus clupeaformis | reverse complement strand
CATTACCAAGCCATATCCTTAAAATCCAGGGTTTTCAATTCTCACAGACATTCATCTATCCAATTGTTTCTTCTCCATGGTGTTTTTTGTATCTCTCCCTCCTGGTGTCTAACATTGTAGTCCTGGTCGTCATCACCACAGAGAGACATTTGCACCAACCAATGCACATCATCTTCTGTAATCATCCTGTAAAGACCTGATTGGCAACACTGGCTGATATTGTTTCAACTGAGAGGTTTATCACGTACAGCCAATGTGTTACTCTGGCCTTTTTCAGTCACATGTTTGGATCAGCCGCACTTGTCATCTCCCGTCTGGATTACTGCAACTCGCTGTTGGCTGGGCTCCCTGCCTGTGCCATTAAACCACTACAACTCATCCAGAACGCTGCAGCCCGTCTGGTGTTCAACCTTCCCAAGTTCTCTCACGTCACCCGCTCCTCCGCACACTCCACTGGCTTCCAGTTGAAGCTCGCATCTGCTACAAGACCATGGTGCTTGCCTACGGAGCTGTGAGGGGAACGGCACCTCCTTACCTTCAGGCTCTGATCAGTCCCTACACCCAAACGAGGGCATTGCGTTCTTCCACCTCTGGCCTGCTGGTCCCACTACCTCTGCGGAAGCACAGTTCCCGCTCAGCCCAGTCAAAACTGTTCACTGCTCTAGCACCACAATGGTGGAACAAGCTCCCTCACGACGCCAGGACAGCGGAGTCACTGACCACCTTCCGGAGACACTTGAAACCCTACCTCTTTAAGGAATACCTGGGATAGTATAAAAGTAATCCTTCTATCCCCCCCAAATAAATAATTAATGTAAATTAATTAAATTAAATTTACAAAAATAAAATCAAAAATATATTATATATATATATATATATATATATATATATATATATATATATATACAGTGGGGAAAAAAAGTATTTAGTCAGCCACCAATTGTGCAAGTTCTCCCACTTAAAAAGATGAGAGAGGCCTGTAATTTTCATCATAGGTACACGTCAACTATGACAGACAAATTGAGAAAAAGAAATCCAGAAAATCACATTGTAGGATTTTTAATGAATTTATTTGCAAATTATGGTGGAAAATAAGTATTTGGTCACCTACAAACAAGCAAGATTTCTGGCTCTCACAGACCTGTAACTTCTTCTTTAAGAGGCTCCTCTGTCCTCCACTCGTTACCTGTATTAATGGCACCTGTTTGAACTTGTTATCAGTATAAAAGACACCTGTCCACAACCTCAAACAGTCACACTCCAAACTCCACTATGGCCAAGACCAAAGAGCTGTCAAAGGACACCAGAAACAAAATTGTAGACCTGCACCAGGCTGGGAAGACTGAATCTGCAATAGGTAAGCAGCTTGGTTTGAAGAAATCAACTGTGGGAGCAATTATTAGGAAATGGAAGACATACAAGACCACTGATAATCTCCCTCGATCTGGGGCTCCACGCAAGATCTCACCCCGTGGGGTCAAAATGATCACAAGAACGGTGAGCAAAAATCCCAGAACCACACGGGGGACCTAGTGAATGACCTGCAGAGAGCTGGGACCAAAGTAACAAAGCCTACCATCAGTAACACACTACGCCGCCAGGGACTCAAATGCTGCAGTGCCAGACGTGTCCCCCTGCGTAAGCCAGTACATGTCCAGGCCCGTCTGAAGTTTGCTAGAGTGCATTTGGATGATCCAGAAGAGGATTGGGGAGAATGTCATATGGTCAGATGAAACCAAAATAGAACTTTTTGGTAAAAACTCAACTCGTCGTGTTTGGAGGACAAAGAATGCTGAGTTGCATCCAAAGAACACTATACCTACTGTGAAGCATGGGGTGGAAACATCATGCTTTGGGGCTGTTTTTCTGCAAAGGGACCAGGACGACTGATCCGTGTAAAGGAAAGAATGAATGGGGCCATGTATCGTGAGATTTTGAGTGAAAACCTCCTTCCATCAGCAAGGGCATTGAAGATGAAACGTGGCTGGGTCTTTCAGCATGACAATGATCCCAAACACGCCGCCCGGGCAACGAAGGAGTGGCTTTGTAAGAAGCATTTCAAGGTCCTGGAGTGGCCTAGCCAGTCTCCAGATCTCAACCCCATAGAAAATCTTTGGAGGGAGTTGAAAGTCCGTGTTGCCCAGCGACAGCCCCAAAACATCACTGCTCTAGAGGAGATCTGCATGGAGGAATGGGCCAAAATACCAGCAACAGTGTGTGAAAACCTTGTGAAGACTTACAGAAAACGTTTGACCTGTGTCATTGCCAACAAAGGGTATATAACAAAGTATTGAGAAACTTTTGTTATTGACCAAATACTTATTTTCCACCATAATTTGCAAATAAATTCATTAAAAATCCTACAATGTGATTTTCAGGAATTTTTTTTCTCATTTTGTCTGTCATAGTTGACGTGTACCTATGATGAAAATTACAGGCCTCTCTCATCTTTTTAAGTGGGAGAACTTGCACAATTGGTGGCTGACTAAATACTTTTTTTCCCCACTGTATGTATATATATATAAAACTAATGAAAATTACAAATATACTCTAAAAATTAACAAATTTGAAAATTATATATATAAAAAAAAAATTGTAAAGTGGTTGTCCCACTGGCTATCATAAGGTGAATGCACCAATTTGTAAGTCGCTCTGGATAAGAGCGTCTGCTAAATGACGTAAATGTAAATGTAAATCTAATGTTGAAGGGGTTGATGGATGCTTTGGGCCAGACTTGAGAACTAGTGTGAAAGTATAGACGCCTATTTATATAATGGCAACGCCAGCCGCTGTTCTTTGTCCTTTGTTTTATCAGAATAGAGTTGTATTTTAAAATTTTAGAAAAACTATTTCCCATTGCCTGAGACATTAGCTTGTCATTTAGTGGGTTAGGCCAATAGTTTACCCTTGTGCAATGTGACTTATCAAAGACACTTATCACATGCTCAACTGGTATTGGTACTTTATTAGATTTGCAGTGAAATCAGTGTGGCATTCATCTTAAACTGTGTGCAGTGAACGACTTTCATATAGGCTATCAGTAAGACTTGGCCTATCTCTCTATTTGCCTGTAGCAACTCATTGTAATCAAGATATTTGTGGTTTTGTACATTAAATATTTCCCTATCATAGATCAGCACTGTACCATTGCTCATCAAAATAGTTCAATTCCAAATAAAAGCAATTTTGTTTACTTCTATCATTCATTTGGTAGGCCTGTTGAGAACCATGTCTTAGTTTGGAGATCCTCTTTGCTGCTGTCTAAACCAAGGGGTGATGTACAGCTATTGTCTATAACTACCATCCCACAAACTCAGGGCACAGTTGTCAGTTCAACGTCTAGTTTTGATTTATATTTGGTTGAGTTGTCAACTAACATGAATTCAACGTGAAATCAACAAAACATTTCACCATGTCATTGGATTTAGGTTAAAAGTTGGGTGAAAAAAATACGAAATGCCCTTACGTTGATTACTTTTTTCATATCCAATCAGTTTTCCACGTTGATTTAACATCATCACATATAATTTTGGGGTTGAAATGATGTGGAAATAACACTGATTCAACTAGTTTTGCCCAGTGGGATGTCACATTAGGTTGTAGCCTACCAACTACCTATGCATATAAATATGTCAGTGTATGGTTAGTACCATTTTAACCAACTATGTCCACTGTTGACATGGAAACAAGGAGATCATTGCCCACCAAGAGGTTAAAGGAAAACTCCACCCAAAAACAATATTTTGGTATTTGTTTCATTAGTCCATTGTTGACATAGTCCCAACAGGTTTTGTAACTTTCAAAATACAGAAATCATCCCCTATGATGTAAAATGCAGCGTCATAGGATGCAAAATGCATCATACGGGGTGATTTCTGTTTTTTGAAAGTTAAATATCTTGAAAACTTGAGTGCTGACAAACAAAACGTTTTGGGATTATGTCAACAATGGACTAATGAAACAAATACCAAAAGGTCGTTTTTGGGTGGACTTATCCTTTAATGCATGGACTGCTATGACTGTTTATTCAACACCATAAGCAAATCATCAAACACATTATGTTTTCTTGCATCATATTAAGATGAAATTGTATATTTAAAGAATAGAGATATGGAAAGGGAGAATTGTTTTTCAATGATTATTCACATTGAAAATAGAGTTGTAGATCAAAACAAAGTTATTGTTAACTATTATTAAATCATTTTGCCTATTGAACAGTGACTACATTTGCTCAACATCCAAAATACTACACATTTTCGGGCAACCTGGAGTCAGGGTTAGACATAACATAGTACTCCAATTAGTATGTTAGGTTACGTATGGTATGTATTAATTTGTGGATGTCCAGCATCCATTTAGTATGATATGTTACAAATTACAGTTCGTATGATATGTTACGAATATGCAAAGCGTATGATATGTTACGAATTCCAATTAGTTTTGGCTAATGTTACCTAGGTGGCTAACGCTAACATTAGCTTGGTGGCTAACGTTAGCTAGGCTAGTGGTTAAGGTTAGTGGTTAAGAAAAGCGATTAAGGCCTACTCTAGGCCTACTCTACATGTCTCAAATCAGAGTAGCATCTACCTTCCTCTCAGGTTAGTGTACAGTGCATTCGGAAAGTATTCACACCCCTTCACTTTTTCCACATTTTGCTACTTTACAGCCTTATTCTAAAATGGATGAAATTGTTTTCCCCCCCTAATCAATCTACACACAATACCCCATAATGACAAAGCAAAAACAGGTTTTTAGACATTTGTCGTAAATGTATTAAAAATGAAAAAATTAAATATCACATTTACATAAGTATTTAGACCCTTTACTCATTACTTTGTTGAAGCACCTTTGGCAGCGATTACAGCCTTGAGTCTTCTTGGGTATGACGCTACAATCTTGGCACACCTGTATTTGAGGAGTTTCTCCCATTCTTCTCTGCAGATCCTCTTAAGCTCTGTCAGGTTGGATGGGGAGCGTCTCTGCACAGCTATTTTCAGGTCTCTCCAGAGATGTTCGATCAGGTTCAAGTCCGGGCTCTGGCTGGGCCACTCAAGGACATTCAGAGACTTGTCCCGAAGCCACTCCTTCGTTGTCTTGGCTGAGGGCTTAGGGTCGTTGTCCTGTTGGAAGGTGAACCTTCGCCACAGTCTAAAGTCCTGAGCCCTCTGGAGCAGGTTTTCATCAAGGATCTCTTTGTACTTTGCTCCGTTCATCTTTCCCTCAATCCTGACTAGTCTCCCAGTCCCTGCCGCTGAAAAACATCCCCAACAGCAGGACGCAGCCACCACCATGCTTCACCGTAGGGATGCTATTGGCCAGGTGATGAGCGATGCCTGGTTTCCTCCAGACGTGACGCTTGGCATTCAGGCCAAAGTGTCAATCATGGTTTCATCAGAACAGAGAATCTTGTTTCTCATGATTTGAGAGTCCTTTAGGTGCCTTTTGGCAAACTCCAAGCGGGATGTCATGTCACTTTTACTGAGGAGTGGCTTCCATCTGGCCACTCTACCACAAAGGCCTGATTGGTGGAGTGCTGCAGAGATGGTTGTCCTTCTGGAAGGTTCTCCCATCTCCACAGAGGAACTCTGGAGCTCTGTCAGAGTGACCATCGGGTTCTTGGTCACCTCCCTGACCAAGGCCCTTCTCCCCTGATTGCTCAGTTTGACCGGGCGGCCAGCTCTAGGAAGAGTCTTGGTGGTTCCAAACTTCTTCCATTTAAGAATGATGGAGGCCACTGTGTTCTTGGGGACCTTCAATGTTGCAGACATTTTTTGGTAAATTCCCCAGATCTGTGCCTTGACACAATCCTGTCTCGGAGCTCTACGGACAATTCCTTCGACCTCATGGCTTGGTTTTTGCTCTGACATTCACTGTGAACTGTGGGACCTTATATAGACAGGTGTTTTCCTTTCCAAATCATGTCCAATCAATTGAATTTACCACAGGTGGACCAATCAAGTTGTAGAAACATCTCAAGGATGATCAATGGAAACAGGATGGACCTGAGCTCAATTTCGAGTCTCATAGCAAAGGGTCTGAATACTTGTGTAAATAAGTTAATTTTAATATTTAATTTTTGCAAGAATTTCTGAAAACCTGTTTTTGCTTTGTCATTATGGGGTATTGTGTGTAGATTGATGAGGAAAAAAATAATTTAATCCATTTTAGAATAAGGTTGTAACGTAACAAAATGTGGAAAAAGTTAAGTGGTCTGAATACTCTCCGAATGCACTGTATGTGTGCATTGTGCAATAGATGCAATATACTGGATGTGGTAACACATTTGTCAAATTATTGAAACAAGGTGTAAGCCTAAGGTAATATTTCAAGACCATGTACAACACAGACGGTGATTGAGAGACCCACTGAGTTTTTGTCACCTGGGGTGACACTTTTAACCAAACATTTTGTTTGACTAGCTACTGTAGATAACCAATTAGGTAACTGTGGGCATTTTGAGTTAACACTCATTGTATCACATTTCCACACAGGCTGCCAAGAATGTGACATTAATAACATGACCCACCTACCTCCTGTTACAGGAGCAATACATGCAGGTGTAAGGTAACCAGTAAGTTAGGCCTACTTATATTTAATTAATTAATTATCACCAGGGTCTTGCCAATATATTACTTTATTAATCTTTTAATGTAATGTAATATTATCTTATGTTGTTCTTGTCTATAACTGTTCTGTACTCAGTCATGTGGTTGTATATTTTATGTGGACCCCCAGAAGAGTAGCTCCTGCATGTCCAATAGCTAATGGGGATCCTACTAAACTATAGTGAGCTCCAAAAGTATTGGGACAGTGACCTTTTTTGTTGTTTTGGCTCTGTACTCCAACACTTTGTATTCGAAATGATACAATGACTATGAGGTTAAAGTGCAGACTGTCATTTAAGGGTATTGTCATCCATATCAGGTGAACCGTTTAGAAATTACAGCACTTTTTGTGTATAGTCCCCCTATTTTAGGCGACCAAAAGTATTGGGACAGATTCACTTATATGTGTATTAAAGTAGTCAAAAGTTGGGTATTTGGTCCCATATTCCTAGCACGCAATGATTACATCAAGCTTGTGACTCTACACACTTGTTGGATGCATTTGCTGGTTGTTTTGGTTGTGTTTCAGATTATTTTGTGCCCATTAGAAATGAATGGTAAATAATGTATGGTGTCATTTTGGAGTCACTTTTATTGTAAATAAGAATAGAATATGTTTCTAAACACTTCTACATTAATGTGGATGCCACCATGATTATGCCAAAACATCAGCTAATCGGATGAGGCCAATGCTGGTTTCGACCTGATTGAATCCAGGCCTAAACTAAACCATTAGTAATGAATTAATAAGTAATGGTTTGATTGTGACTGCGTTTTGGCTAGTCAATAGCATATGGAAATTGTGGCATTCATCTTTAATGATTGTAAAAAAAAGAGTTTTGCACAATAAGATTATTTCACAGATTTATTTGTTGGGGAGAGGTTTCCCTTTGGTGTATAGATTAGTAAATCAGATTAGGATAAATTAGGTTTACCTAAGTATCTGCTGCTTTTGCAACAGCTACTGGGGATCCTAATAAAATACGAAATACCTTCTAGTGGATAGATTAGGAAATCAGATTAGGATAAATTACGTTTCCCTCTAGTGGATAGATTAGTAAATCAGATTAGGATAAATGGGAGTGACAATCCCTTATATGGATCATATTAGTAGGGTATAGTGGGCTAAATGGAGCTAAAGGGGAAAATTAACAGCCATACAGAAAGACTCAGGTGAAGGTGAAATTACAGAGGAGGAACTTCTGGATGTGATTAAAGACTTTAAGTCCGGGAAAACTCCAGGGTTGGATGGCATACCAGTCGAGGTATACCAAACTTTTTTTTGATATACTCAGATGACCGTTATTAGCATGTTTTAACCACTCCTATGTAAATGGTAGATTATCAGACACTCAAGAAGAAGGTCTGATTTCATTATTACTGAAACAGGATACAATTGGAAAATATATAGATCCAGTCCATTGAAAAAATTGGAGGACCCTTACATTTCAGTGTTGTGATGCAAAAATTCTAGCAAAATGTATAGCGCATAGAATTAAAAAGGTATTGTCGGACATTATTCATTCTAATCAGACAGGTTTTTTTTACATGGAAGATGCATTGGAGATAATATGAGGCAAGTACTGGAAACAACAGAACACTATGAAAAATCTGGGAAACCAGGCCTGCTATTCATAGCAGACTTCGAAAAGGCATTTGATAAAGTACGACTGGGGTTTATATATAAATGCCTGGAGCATTTCAATTTAGGAAAATCTCTTATAAAATGGGTTAAAATCATGTATATTAACCCTAGGTGTAAAATAGTAAATATGGCTATTTCTCAGAAAGTTGGTTGCAATTTCAATTTAATCCTCCAGAAACGACAGAACAAATAATGCAACAAATATTGTGGTTAAACTCAAATATACTAATTGATAAAACATTGTTTATTTTTTTGACAATATCATCGGTAGGACTGGTGGAGTTATGTCGCAGATGCAGCTAACAAAAACATATGGAAATGTCTGCTCTACCCAATATTACAACCAAATATTTGCAGCAAAAATGGAAGAGGAAAGTGGAAGGGGGAAAAAGTAAGGAACTTGTCTGTCGGTCTTGCATTAAAGAACATAATTGGTTAAAGAAAACTGTGATAAATAAAAAAGTATACCAGTTTCATTTGAGGACCAAAGGATTGACAGCCGTCCCATATAGATTGCAAAATAGTTGGGAAGAGATTTTTGACGTACAGATCCCATGGCATAGTGTTTATGAACTGATACGCAAAACGACGCCGGATTCAAAACTTATAATTTTTCAATTTTGCTACCAATAGAATGTTATTTATATGGGGGATACAATCTTCCCAGCTCTGCAGATTTTGCTGCGAAGAGACAGAATCATTAGATCATTTGTTTTGGTGCTGTCCATTTGTAGCTTGTTTTTGGACACAGGTCCAGGAATGGCTAAAGGATTGTAATATTTATCTGGAGCTAACCCTGCAGATAGCATTACTGGGTGATCTGAAAAGTCATAGTCAATCGATCAATAATATAATAATACTTTTAGCAAAAATGTTTATTTTCAATTTACAATCTGTAGAAACAATGAGAATAGAAAGGGTTCAGAACTTTTGTAAAACATCACAGTACAGTTGAAAAATATATGGCAAATAGAAATCCAATATGGATGGTGTTAAGTGATAGATGGGTGGTGTTGAATGGAGTTGAAGGATGGGACTAATAACAACTAACAACAACTAATAACAACAAGATAACTAATAATGTAAGCATACTGTGTCCATAATAAGTATATAGGTTATAGGTTGAGTGTTACGACTTCCGCCGAGGCTGCCTCCCCTCCTTGTTCGGGCAGGTTTCGGCGTTCGTCGTCACCGGCTTACTAGCTACTGCCGATCCCATTCTCATCACTCCACTTGTCATGTCTTGTCTTGTCAATCACACACACCTGGTGCTCATTCCCCTAATTAGTATGTGTATAAGTGTTCCCTCTGTTCCCCTTGTCTTTGTGAGTGATTGTTTCATTGTGAGAGCGAGTAGCTAGGTTGAGCTACTCTTCCATTTGTTATTGCCAAGGTGGAATATTTCCCTTGTGATAGTTTCGTTTTGACACTTGGTGCGTTTTATTTATGTAAACGGAATAAACTCTGGACTTCGGTGTTTTACCTCCTGCGCCTGACTCCTTCATTCACACCTCACCACATTGAGCGCTTTTGTGAAAGAGCACAGTTAGAAAGATATGGCATATAGAAGCAAACCGGATGGACATCGTGAAAATGATCGGAGAGGTTGAGGGTAGAGGAAGTTCAGGAGTAAAAACAAACAAAATAGAATTATTGTAAAATTGACTGTGTCCATGAAATGTATATAGTATGTATAAGCTGGAAGTAGAGGCCTAAGCATTGTTGTTCACTAGTTTACTCCAATTAGGGAAGGGGTGGTGGGGTTGGAAAGTAATAAAGGGAAATATATTTTTAAAAATGATATGTATGTGTGTATATGTATGTATGTATGTATATATATATATATATTTGCGAGAGAAAAAACATATGGGGGATTGGAAGTGATGCAGACAATTACATTGATGGAAGTTACAATCTATCTGCAATATTAAAGCTGATCTACCCCCTAAAGAAAAGTCAAATAAATCAATAAAAAGGTGGGTAAATAAAAGCAGAAATGCATTAATTACGTTGATGCCTTTTTGCAAATCTAATCAGTTTTCCACATTGATTCAATGTCATCACATATATTTTTTTGGGGAAATGACATGGAAACAAAATTGATTCAACCAGTTTTTGCCCAGTGGGTTGTTTCTAGGAAATCATGCAAAATTAATCATTTTACCAAATATTTAGGAAGAGGTCATCATTTCATGGAGTCTGTGAAGGAAGAAACCACATGGAAAAAATGGTAAGCAAGTTAGGTCCAAAAAAATGATTTTCACCAAGTCAAATTAATTTATTGCGTTAGAGGTTTCACAATGCTTGTATCTAAACCAAAGTAGTTAATTTTAAGATAGTTATATACATCAGATGGGATCTCTATAAGCTTCAATATGAAGTCCTAAACCTAGCATGAAGTGCATCCTTGTAGCTGTGTGGGTTAATATAGTCAAAATGTTTGCCTTGGGGTAAGTTGAGCCAATGGTTGAGCCAATGGCAAAATGAGCAAATTAAAGTGTTTTCTTCACAGGCATAATGCAAGGCATTATCGTTGGAATATGAGGTAACAACAGGGCCTGGTTTATGTTAACTGTAAAAAAAGAAGTACAAAGTGTTTGTTAGGTGTTAAGCCAGTGTTAAAATATGCTTAAAATGTAAAAACACTTTGTAGAAATGTTCTATCCTGGAGCATAGGTTAATAGTTAACCACAGTAGTTGTCATATTATTATCAACAGACTTCAGGTGTGGAATTTTAACAATGCATTTAGTAGGTAGATTAAATCCATCGCTCGACTCAGATAACCACACTGTGGTTGGAGTTTACAAACGGCACTCTTGACCCGTGAACTAGAAAGACAGGGCAGAAATATGTCTAACCAGGCTACACAATACTTAAACCTCAAGGAGGGACATACAGTGGGGAGAACAAGTATTTGATACACTGCCGATTTTGCAGGTTTTCCTACTTACAAAGCATGTAGAGGTCTGTAATTTTTATCATAGGTACACTTCAACTGTGAGAGACGGAATCTAAAACAAAAATCCAGAAAATCACATTGTATGATTTTTAAGTAATTAATTTGCATTTTATTGCATGACATACAGTGGGAGAAAAAAGTATTTAGTCAGCCACTAATTGTGCAAGTTCTCCCACTTAAAAAGATGAGAGAGGCCTGTAATTTTCATCATAGGTACACGTCAACTCACCCTACTAGAATCTGAAGTCAAATGTCTACTGTTTGCTGATGATCTGGTGCTTCTGTCACCAACCAAGGAGGGCCTAAAGCAGCAACTAGATCTTCTGCACAGATTCTGTCAGACCTGGGCCCTGACAGTAAATCTCAGTATGACAAGAATAATGGTGTTCCAAAAAAGGTCCAGTTGCCAGGACCACAAATACAAATTCCATCTAGACACTGTTGCCCTAGAGCACACAAAAAACTATACATACCCATGCCTCTGCCACAGGTAACTTCCACAAAGCTGTGAACGATCTGAGAGACAAGGCAAGAAGGGCCTTCTATGCCATCAAAAGGAACATAACATTTGACATACCAATTAGGATCTGGCTAAAAATACTTGAATCAGTTATAGAACCCATTGGCCTTTATGGTTGTGAGGTCTGGGGTCCACTCACCAACCAAGAATTCACAAAAATTTTCTTTCCACAGGGCCGTGGGGTGAGACAGGGATGCAGTTTAAGCCCCACCCTCTTCAACATATATATCAACGAATTGGCGAGGGCATTAGAACAGTCTGCAGCACCCGGCTTAACCCTACTAGAATCTGAAGTCTGTCTCTCTCTGTCTGTCTGTCTGTCTGTCTGTCTGTCTGTCTGTCTGTCTGTCTGCCTGTCTGTCTGTCTGTCTGTCTGTCTGTCAGTTCAGAAACCAACCTGTTCAATATACTTTTGCGAATGGGAGGCTGAGAGTACTGATACAGTCACTATAAGTAAACATTCCTATTTTGATCACTGGTCTAAGAAATCCTTTACACTTTCCTTCTCTCTTTTTTCTTTCTACTGTACCTCTCCTCCCTACACACTTTCTCTATATTCAAACATTACTCTAGTAAAGATATCTACCTACAAGGAAAGGCTTCCCCAGGAAAGTGTGTTGGTCTCATGACAACTATAACCTTTGACCACACAGAACAGCTAAATATGATTGGTTGAGTAGATCCAGTCAACAAAGCTGTGTGATTCACACTAACGCGCCCGTCTGAGGAGAGGAGTCAGTAGGGTGAGTCTGGAAAGGTGACTCTGCCTTGCCCAATCTATCCCCATCGTTGTTTTGTCAATGTGACGTGAGATTGTTTCTGTTTTTACTGAGACGTCAAGAAGATCTGTGTGCCTTATTGTGCCTCTAATCTATTGTTAGATATGAGAATCTTTCCCAGTGACACAACAACTATTGTGGTTGGATGATCAAGACAGAAACAGAAAGTTATTCCTGTGGAGTTCTGTATAAGACATGCAGTTTCAGTGAGCTTGTGTTGTTACTCTGTCAGCCTTCCTTCCCCTATCTTTTGGGTGTTGTGTAAATGTGTTTGACCCCCAGCCCCTCTCCATCTGGTCTGGTTAGAGGGAGGGAGTTTGATGGTGCGAGGCGAAAAATCTGCTCATACGACGAGGCCTCGCTGAGTCCCTTTCTCTGCATTATGTCATAAATGAGCCCTGGAATTCTCTCTGCTGCTGCTGCATGGAGAAACAAAGAGCGAACTTTAAACTCTACTGATCAGCTGCCTGGAGATAAGGAAGGCAGCGGGGAGCGGGTTTAGAGAGGCCGTCATCCACCACACAACAAGCAGGACAACAGGCTACACGTCAGCTGAACACACAGTTCTGTACCACACTGGAGGACCTACAGAAGAACTGGCAGTGTGTCCTCTGAGGTGTGACTATAACCCCTATACAGGAGAATACATGGTATACACCACTGGGGAACACATCGAAGATCTTGAGAGGAGGGATTTAAAGAAAAGGAGTCCTAAAGGAGTGATCAGTGATTGCCATGTGGCTGAATTCCCTGGCACAGGTAAGTGGCTTTTCTGGTTCTCCAGAGCACAGAAGAGCAGAGCAGAGAGAGTCAGGCATGCAGGTGAGGCCAGGCGGGGCTCTGGAATGTCTTTCAGCAGGCCGAGAGCAGACAGTACAGCAGTGGTATTCAAAGTCGGGATCTGCAGTGGGGTCGGCAAAATAAAAATTAAGAGAACAGATTATTGTATGGGACAATATACAAATGTTTTTGAGAAAGATAAATAGAAAAATAAAAATGTATTGAGTATTGGTTTCTTTTCATTTTGATAAGAGAGGAAAATGTAATGAATTGAAGGTTATTTGTTGATGTAAAAATCAAAATGTACCGATTTTAAGGTTGTGTCATTATATTTGGGGTGGGGTGGGATCATGAGAAAATAAATGGTGTCCCCAGAAATTCTGTCGGAAGAAATGGGGTCTCCGCTGCAAAAGTTTGAATACTACTGCAGTGCAGGGTGGTACACGGAGGGATGGAGGGAAAGAGAGGGCGAGTCATACACAGAATCATCACAGCTTAGGGAGAGAGAGGGGGCTCCATGGCTGTATGAGTAACTAACAACACTCCTGCCCCCCAGGCAGGGGGAGGAGGAAGAGGGAGGAGTAGAGAGAGGGGGGAGGAGAGAGAGAGAGGAGGAGGGAGGAGAGAGAGACTAGGGAGAGCTACTTTGGCCTCAGTGTGCCGTGCAGTCGCTAACCTATGTGAGACTGAGCCCTGAAGTGTGTGTTGTGTTGTTGATGTTGTTGTTGTTGTTGTTATTGTTGTTGTTGTTGTGTTGCCTCGCCAGGACTTGAGATTGACAGGGATGGATTTTCTCCTGGATTCTGGCAAACATTTGATGGATTCTACTCTCTCCTCTGCCCTGAAGCCAAACCCTACAGGAACTACCCCACCATCCCGGATCTGAGAACAGGAGGGTGACACACACCCCACACGGAGCCTGGAGCCAATTGCCATGGCGATGATGGCCCTGTTCAGGGGCAAGTGGGGTCAAAAGTTGCAGGAGCCCCCTGAGAAGCGGCCCGCAGCACCAGTGCACTCCAGCAACCACGAGGAGGATGATGATGAGGATGACAGGGTCATCGGCCCCATCCGCAGGAACTCCCGCTTCTACAGTTCCATGAGGAAGAAGAGGCTGGCCTCGTCAGAACAACCTGAACGTAAGAATAGAATACCCCCCTCTTCCCTTCCGCTCTGAATTTCACCAAGCATCTGTGTCTTTTGTCTGCTACAGTGGACAGTCATTAAGTTTGAGAATACAATAACACATTTCAGTTTGAAAATACCTGGGATTCAGGTAGCATGGAATGCTTATAATCTATGTCTACAGCAGTTTTAGGAAAGTTCGGAAGTTTGTCTACATCTAACTTCATGTAAGGCCCTAATTCTGGAGTATAAAGCTGAGCTGCTTGGGTAACTGGATCTCTTTAGCAGTGGTGGAAAAACTACCCAATTGTCTCACTTGAGTAAAAGTAAAGACACCTTAATAGAAAATGACTCAAGTAAAAGTGAAAGCCAACCCGCAAAATACATATTGAGTAAAAGTCTGAAAGTACTTAAGTATCAAAAGTAAATGTAATTGCTAAAATATACTTAAGTCTCAAAGGTAATAGTATAAATCATATCAAATTCCTTATATTAAAGGGATACTTCGGGATGTTGGCAATGAAGCCCTGTATCTACTTCCCCAGAGTCAGATGAACTAATGGATACCATTTTTATGTCTCTGCATCCATTTACATTACATTTATGTCATTTAGCAGACGCTCTTATCCAGAGCGACTTACAAATTGGTGCATTCACCCTATGATAGCCAGTGGGACAACCACTTTACAATTTTTATATACAGTGGGGCAAAAAAGTATTTAGTCAGCCACCAATTGTGCAAATTCTCCCACTTAAAAAGATGAGAGAGGCCTGTAATTTTCATCATAGGTACATGTCAACTATGACAGACAAAATGAGAAAAAAAAATCCAGAAAATCACATTGTAGGATTTTTAATGAATTTATTTGCAAATGATGGTGGAAAATAAGTATTTGGTCAATAACAAAAGTTTCTCAATACTTTGTTATATACCCCTTGTTGGCAATGACACAGGTCAAACGTTTTCTGTAAGTCTTCACAAGGTTTTCACACACTGTTGCTGGTATTTTGGCCCATTCCTCCATGCAGATCTCCTCTAGAGCAGTGATGTTTTGGGGCTGTCGCTGGGCAACACAGACTTTCAACTCCCTCCAAAGATTTTCTATGGGGTTGAGATCTGGAGACTGGATAGGCCACTCAGGACCTTGAAATGCTTCTTACGAAGCCACTCCTTCGTTGCCCGGGAGGTGTGTTTGGGATCATTGTCATGCTAAAAGACCCAGCCACGTTTCATCTTCAATGCCCTTGCTGATGGAAGGAGGTTTTCACTCAAAATCTCACGATACATGGCCCCATTCATTCTTTCCTTTACACGGATCAGTCGTCCTGGTCCCTTTGCAGAAAAAACAGCCCCAAAGCATGAAGTTTCCACCCCCATGCTTCACAGTAGGTATGGTGTTCTTTGGATGCAACTCAGCATTCTTTGTCCTCCAAACACGACGAGTTGAGTTTTTACCAAAAAGTTATATTTTCGTTTCATCTGACCATATGACATTCTCCCAATCCTCTTCTGGATGATCCAAATGCACTCTAGCAAACTTCAGACGGGCCTGGACATGTACTGGCTTAAGCAGGGGGACACATCTTGCACTGCATGATTTGAGTCCCTGGCGGCGTAGTGTGTTACTGATGGTAGGCTTTGTTACTTTGGTCCCAGCTCTCTGCAGGTCATTCACTAGGTCCCCCCGTGTGGTTCTGGGATTTTTGCTCACCGTTCTTGTGATCATTTTGACCCCCACGGGGGTGAGATCTTGCGTGGAGCCCCAGATCGAGGGGAGATTATCAGTGGTCTTGTATGTCTTCCATTTCCTAATAATTGCTCCCACAGTTGATTTCTTCAAACCAAGCTGCTTACCTATTGCAGATTCAGTCTTCCCAGCCTGGTGCAGGTCTACAATTTTGTTTCTGGTATCTTTTGACAGCTCTTTGGTCTTGGCCATAGTGGAGTTTGGAGTGTGACTGTTTGAGGTTGTGGACAGGTGTCTTTTATACTGATAACAAGTTCAAACAGGTGCCATTAATACAGGTAACGAGTGGAGAACAGAGGAGCCTCTTAAAGAAGAAGTTACAGGTCTGTGAGAGCCAGAAATCTTGCTTGTTTGTAGGTGACCAAATACTTATTTTCCACCATCATTTGCAAATAAAATCATTAAAAATCCTACAATGTGATTTTCTGGATTTTTTTTCCTCAATTTGTCTGTCATAGTTGACGTGTACCTATGATGAAAATGACAGGCCTCTCTCATCTTTTTAAGTGGGAGAACTTGCACAATTGGTGGCTGACTAAATACTTTTTTCCCCCACTGTATATATTTTTTTATATTGTTTTATTATTATTATTATTATTATTATTATTATTATTATTATTATTATTATTATTATTATTATTATTATTATTATTATTATTATTATTATTTTATATATTTTGTGGGGGGGAGGGGATTACTTTTATACTATCCCAGGTATTCCTTAAAGAGGTAGGGTTTCAAGTGTCTCCGGAAGGTGGTCAGTGACTCCGCTGTCCTGGCGTCGTGAGGGAGCTTGTTCCACCATTGGGGTGCCAGAGTAGCGAACAGTTTTGACTGGGCTGAGCGGGAACTGTGCTTCCGCAGAGGTAAGGGGGTCCAGCAGGCCAGAGGTGGAAGAACTCAATGTCATCGTTTGGGTGTAGGGACTGATCAGAGCCTGAAGGTAAGGAGGTGCCGTTCCCCTCACAGCTCCATAGGCAAGCATCATGGTCTTGTAGCAGATGCGAGCTTCAACTGGAAGCCAGTGGAGTGTTCGGAGGAGCGGGGTGACGTGAGAGAACTTGGGAAGGTTGAACACCAGACAGGCTGCAGCGTTCTGGATGAGTTGTAGGGGTTTAATGGCACAGGCAGGGAGCCCAGCCAACAGCGAGTTGCAGTAATCCAGACGGGAGATGACAAGTGCCTGGATTAGGACCTGTGCCGCTTCCTGTGTAAGGTAGTGTCGTACTCTACGAATGTTGTAGAGCATGAACCTACAGGATCGGGTCACCGCTTTGATGTTAGCAGAGAACGACAGGGTGTTGTCCAGGGTCACGCCAAGGTTCTTTGCACTCTGGGAGGAGGACACAATGGAGTTGTCAACCGTGATGGCGAGATCATGGAGCAGGCAGTCCTTCCCTGGGAGGAACAGCAGCTCCGTCTTGCCGAGGTTCAGCTTGAGGTGGTGATCCGACATCCACACTGATATGTCTGCCAGACATGCAGAGATGCGATTCGCCACCTGGTTATCAGAAGGGGGAAAGTATGAGGTAGTTTCGTGAGCCAATGCTAACTAGTGTTAGAGCAATGACTGGAAGTCTATGGTATCTACTACAGTAGCATGCTAGCAGTTACCATAGACTTTCAGTCACTGTGCTATAGATACCATAGACTGCCAGTCATTGCACTAATGCTAGTTAGCAATTGTGCTAATACTAGTTAGCAACTTCCTTCAAACTGCACGCAGAGACAAAAATGGTTTCCACAAGTTCATCTGACTCTGGGGAAGTAGATAAAGGGCTTTAGTGCCAAAATCCTGAAGTATCCCTTTAAGCAAACCAGAAAGCATGCTTTTCTTGTTTTTTTTAATTTACAGATAACCAGGGGCACAAACACTCAGACATAATTTACAAATGAAGCATTTGTGTTTAATGAGTCCGCCAGATCAGAGGCAGTAGGGACGACCAGGGATGTTCTCTTGATTAGTGTGTGAATTAGAAAATGTTCCTGTCCTGCTAAAGCAATCGAAATGTAAGGAGTACTTTTGGGTGTCAGGGAAAATGTATGAAGTAAAAAGTATCTTATTTTCTTCAGGAATGTAGTGAAGTAAAAGTAAAAGTAGTCAAAAATATAAATAGTAAAGTACAGATACCCCACAAAACGACTTAAGAGTAGTACTTCAAAGTATTTTACACAACTGCTCTTTATATCCCATTGATGGACACAAGAACCCCTGACCCCTTTCCTAAAATCAGCCAGCCAGTCTGTCTGGGGTATCATTGTTGTTATTCTGTGGTTTTCCATAGACCGCAGAACAGGAGCGGTTGTATTGTTCTACAGAGAACACAGGCTTGAGAGCCAATGAAAGCTAATGAAACCAGAGGAACCGGTTCCATTGTTTTAAAATATGTGTTGTTTTAACAAATGTGAGTGAGTGATGCCTGTTCTTCTAGCCACCCACCTTTAACCTCCAGCCTACAAGCTTCATATAGCCTGAGGCTGGAGATTCCCGTAATGGAATTTCATTTTTTTCACCAAACTTTTAACCTAAATCCAATGACAGGGTAACATTTTTTGTTGATTTCACAATGAATTCACATTAGTTGACAACTCAACCAAGTGAAAATCAAAACTAGATGTTGAACTGATGTCTGTGCTCAGTGGGTTGTTAACCTTTACTACACACCATAATACATTGCTACTGTCAACAAAGTAGTCAGATACATGAATGTGTAGGCCAATGGACGAAGAACACGTGTGACTACACTTATGCATTCTACGGTAGTATGGTATGCTGTTTTTACTTCAACCATTCCCCCTTTTTGTTTATTACCCAAAATAAAGGTGGCACCTGTACATGGTGCAGGTTTCCAGGAATAGACACAGACAGTTCATTTCTCCAGGACTGTTTCCTGGTCCCTGGTAGACATTGCCCAGCCTGTGAGATAGGCTTTTAGGGTGTGAGGGACATTTCTTTATGTATGACCAGATAGGTCCGAGAGTCAGGCGCCCTAGTTAAACAAGAGTACGTTGTAAAATGTATGGGACCATTATAAAATAGGATGAAAAGAGATGATGTTCTTAGATTACCTACGCATCAAAGACTGTAACCATTGATATTTCCTTCTTGAAGGATTAGAGTCCTTTGAGACAAAGTCAAACCATTATTCAACCTCTAGTCAAAGCTGATTACGACTTATAGTTTGGAAAATTATCTTATCTTATCTCTGTCCAATTGCTTTTTTCATAGGAGTTGTATAACAATTGTTGTTGAACTTTTTCAACCCCCACACGTTCTCTAAACAATCTTGAATCTACAGGAATGATGTACAGTAATGGGTGGATGATTTTAGAAAGATAGGTTGATGTTTGTGTAAACGAACTAGTAAGGATTTTGTTAAGGATGATCTTACAGTACTGGACTGGCAGTTCCATAGCTACTGAGGTGTAAGGGACTGGATTGGCTGTACCATAGCTACTGAGGTGTAAGGGACTGGATTGGCTGTACCATAGCTACTGAGGTGTAAGGGACTGGATTGGCTGTTCCATAGCTACTGAGGTGTAAGGGACTGGATTGGCTGTACCATAGCTACTGAGGTGTAAGGGACTGGATTGGCTGTTCCATAGCTACTGAGGTGTAAGGGACTGGATTGACTGTTCCATAGCTACTGAGGTGTAAGGACTGGATTGGCTGTATAATAGCTACTGAGGTGTAACTGACTGGATTGGCTGTACCATAGCTACTGAGGTTTAAGGGACTGGATTGGCTGTTCCATAGTTACTGATGTGTAAGGGAATGGATTGGCTGTTCCATGGCTACAGAGGTGTAAGGGACTGGATTGGCTGTTCCATAGCTACTGAGGTGAAAGGGACTGGATTGGCTGTACCATAGCTACTGAGGTGTAAGGGACTGGATTGGCTGTTCCATAGCTACTGAGGTGTAAGGGACTGGATTGGCTGTTCCATAGCTAATGAGGTGTAAGGGACTGGATTGGATGTTCCATAGCTACTGAGGTGTAAATGACTGGATTGGCTGTTCCATAGCTACTGAGGTGTAAGTGACTGGATTGGCTGTTCCCATAGCTACTGAGGTGAAAGGGACTTGATTGGTTGTACAATAGCTACTGAGATGTAAGGGACTGGATTGGCTATTCCATAGCTACTGAGGTGTAAGGGACTGGATTGGCTGTTCCATAGCTACTGAGGTGTAAGGGACTGGAATGGCTGTACTATAGCTACTGAGATGTAAGGGACTGGATTGGCTATTCCATAGCTACTGAGGTGTAAGGGACTGGATTGGATGTTCCATAGCTACTGAGGTGTAAGGGACTGGATTGGCTGTTCCATAGCTACTGAGGTGAAAGGGACTGGATTGGCTGTACCATAGCTACTGAGATGTAAGGGACTGGATTGGCTATTCCATACCTACTGAGGTGTAAGGGACTGGATTGGCTGTACGATAGCTACTGAGGTGTAAGGGATTGGCTGTTCCATAGCTACTGAGGTGTAAGTGACTGGATTGGCTGTTTCATAGCTACTGAGATGTAAGGGACTGGATTGGCTATTCCATACCTACTGAGGTGTAAGATACTGGATTGGATGTTCCATAGCTAATGATGTGTAAGGGAATGGATTGGCTGTTCCATAGCTACTGAGGTGAAAGGGACTGGATTGGCTGTACCATAGCTACTGAGGTGTAAGGGACTGGATTGGCTGTTCCATAGCTACTGAGGTGTAAGGGACTGGATTGGCTGTTCCATAGCTACTGAGGTGTAAGGGACTGGATTGGCTGTTCCATAGCTACTGAGGTGTAAGGGACTGGATTGGCTGTACCATAGCTACTGAGATGTAAGGGACTGGATTGGCTGTTCCATAGCTACTGAGGTGTAAGGGACTGGATTGGCTGTTCCATAGCTACTGAGGTGTAAGGGACTGGATTGGCTGTACCATAGCTACTGAGGTGTAAAGTGGATTGGCTGTTCCATAGCTACTGAGGTGTAAGGGACTGGATTGGCTGTTCCATAGCTACTGAGGTGTAAGGTACTGGATTGGCTGTTCCATAGCTACTGAGGTGTAAGGGACTGGATTGGCTGTTCCATAGCTACTGATGTGTAAGGGACTGGATTGGCTGTTCCATAGCTACTGAGGTGTAAGGGACTGGATTGGATGTTCCATAGCTACTGAGGTGTAAGGGACTGGATTGGCTGTACCATAGCTACTGAGGTGTAAGGGACTGGATTGGCTGTTCCATAGCTACTGAGGTGTAAGGGACTGGATTGGCTGTTCCATAGCTACTGAGGTGTAAGGGACTGGATTGGCTGTTCCATAGCTACTGAGGTGTAAGGGACTGGATTGGCTGTTCCATAGCTACTGAGGTGTAAGGGACTGGATTGGCTGTTCCATAGCTACTGAGGTGTAAGTGACTGGATTGGCTGTACCATAGCTACTGAGGTGTAAGGGACTGGATTGGCTGTTCCATAGCTACTGAGGTGTAAGGGACTGGATTGGCTGTACTATAGCTACTGAGGTGTAAGGCTGGATTGGCTGTTCCATACCTACTGAGGTGAACGGGACTGGATTGGCTGTACCATAGCTACTGAGGTGTAAGGGACTGGATTGGCTGTTCCATAGCTACTGAGGTGTAAGGGACTGGATTGGCTGTACCATAGCTACTGAGGTGTAAGGGACTGGATTGGCTGTACCATAGCTACTGAGGTGTAAGGTACTGGATTGGCTGTTCCATAGCTACTGAGATGTAAGGGACTGGATTGGCTTTTCCATACCTACTGAGGTGTAAGGGACTGGAATGGCTGTACTATAGCTACTGAGATGTAAGGGACTGGATTGGATGTTCCATAGCTACTGAGGTGTAAGGGACTGGATTGGCTGTACTATAGCTACTGAGGTGTTAGGGACTGGATTGGCTGTACCATAGCTACTGAGGTGTAAGGGACTGGATTGGCTGTTCCATAGCTACTGAGGTGTAAGGGACTGGATTGGCTGTACCATAGCTACTGAGGTGTAAGGGACTGGATTGGCTGTTCCATAGCTACTGAGGTGTAAGGGACTGGATTGGCTGTACCATAGCTACTGAGGTGTAAGGGAATGGATTGGCTGTTCCATAGCTACTGAGGTGTAAGGGACTGGATTGGCTGTTCCATAGCTACTGAGGTGTAAGGGACTGGATTGGCTGTACCATAGCTACTGAGGTGTAAGGGACTGGATTGGCTGTACCATAGCTACTGAGGTGTAAGGGACTGGATTGGCTGTTCCATAGCTACTGAGGTGTAAGGGACTGGATTGGCTGTTCCATAGCTACTGAGGTGTAAGGGACTGGATTGGCTGTTCCATAGCTACTGAGGTGTAAGGGACTGGATTGGCTGTTCCATAGCTACTGAGGTGTAAGGGATTGGCTGTACCATAGCTACTGAGGTGTAAGGGACTGGATTGGCTGTACCATAGCTACTGAGGTGTAAGGGACTGGATTGGCTGTACCATAGCTACTGAGGTGTAAGGGACTGGATTGGCTGTACCATAGCTACTGAGGTGCAAGGGACTGGATTGGCTGTACCATAGCTACTGAGGTTTAAGGGAATGGATTGGCTGTACCATAGCTACTGAGGTGCAAGGGACTGGATTGGCTGTAACATAGCTACTAAGGTGAAAGGGACTGGATTGGCTGTACCATAGCTACTGAGGTGTAAGGGACTGGATTGGCTGTTCCATAGCTACTGAGGTGTAAGGGACTGGATTGGCTGTTCCATAGCTACTGAGGTGTAAGGGACTGGATTGGCTGTTCCATAGCTACTGAGGTGTAAGGGACTGGATTGGCTGTACCATAGCTACTGAGGTGTAAGGGACTGGATTGGCTGTTCCATAGCTACTGAGGTGTAAGGGACTGGATTGGCTGTACCATAGCTACTGAGGTGTAACGGACTGGATTGGCTTTACCATAGCTACTGAGGTGTAAGGGACTGGATTGGATGTTCCATGGCTACTTTGGTATAAGGGACTGGATTGGCTGCTCCATAGCTACTGAGGTGTAAGGGACTGGATTGGCTGTACCATAGCTACTGATGTGTAAGGGACTGGATTGGCTGTTCCATAGCTACTGAGGTGTAAGGGACTGGATTGGCTGTTCCATAGCTACTGAGGTGTAAGGGACTGGATTGGCTGTTCCATAGCTACTGAGGTGTAAGGGACTGGATTGGCTGTTCCATAGCTACTGAGGTGTAAGGGACTGGATTGGCTGTTCCATAGCTACTGAGGTGTAAGGGATTGGCTGTACCATAGCTACTGAGGTGTAAGGGACTGGATTGGCAGTAACATAGCTACTGAGGTGCAAGGGACTGGATTGGCTGTACCATAGCTACTGAGGTGTAAGGGACTGGATTGGCTGTACCATAGCTAATGAGGTGTAAGGGACTGGATTGGCTGTTCCATAGCTACAGAGGTGTAAGGGACTGGATTGGCTGTTCCATAGCTACTGAGGTGTAAGGGACTGGATTGGCTGTACCATAGCTACTGAGGTGTAAGGGACTGGATTGGCTGTTCCATAGCTACTGAGGTGTAAGGGACTGGATTGGCTGTTCCATAGCTACTGAGATGTAAGGGACTGGATTGGCTTTTCCATACCTACTGAGGTGTAAGGGACTGGATTGGCTGTTCCATAGCTACTGAGATGTAAGGGACTGGATTGGCTGTTCCATAGCTACTGAGGTGTAAGACCGGATTGGCAGTACAATAGATACTGAGGTGTAAGGGATTGGATGTTCCATAGCAACTGAGGTGTAACTGACTGGATTGGCAGTGCCATAGCTATTGAGGTGTAAGGGACTGGATTGGCTGTACCATAGCTACTGAGGTGTAAGGGACTGGATTGGCTGTTCCATAGCTACTGAGGTGTAAGGGACTGGATTGGCTGTACCATAGCTACTGAGGTGTAAGGGACTGGATTGGCTGTTCCATAGCTACTGAGGTGTAAGGGACTGGATTGGCTGTTCCATAGCTACTGAGGTGTAAGGGATTGGCTGTACCATAGCTACTGAGGTGTAAGGGACTGGATTGGCTGTTCCATAGCTACAGAGGTGTAAGGGACTGGATTGCTCCATAGCTACTGAGGTGTAAGGGACTGGATTGGCTGTTCCATAGCTACTGAGGTGTAAGGGACTGGATTGGCTGTACCATAGCTACTGAGGTGTAAGGGACTGGATTGGCTGTACCATAGCTACTGAGGTGTAAGGGACTGGATTGGCTGTTCCATAGCTACTGAGGTGTAAGGGACTGGATTGGCTGTACCATAGCTACTGAGGTGCAAGGGACTGGGTTGGATGTTCCATAGCTACTGAGGTGTAAGGGACTGGATTGGCTGTTCCATAGCTACAGAGGTGTAAAGGATTGGATTGGCTGTTCCATAGCTACTGAGGTGTAAGGGATTGGCTGTACCATAGCTACTGAGGTGTAAGGGACTGGATTGGCTGTACAATAGCTACTGATGTGTAAGGGACTGGATGGGCTGTTCCATAGCTACTGAGGTGTAAGGGACTGGATTGGCTGTTCCATAGCTACTGAGGAGTGAAGGGACTGGATTGGCTGTTCCATAGCTACTGAGGTGTAAGGGACTGGATTGGCTGTTCCATAGCTACTGAGGTGAAAGGGACGTATTGGCTGTACCATAGCTACTGAGGTGTAAGGGATTGGCTGTTCCATAGCTACTGAGGTGTAAGGGACTGGATTGGCTGTTCCATAGCTACTGAGGTGTAAGGGACTGGATTGGCTGTACCATAGCTACTGAGGTGTAAGGGACTGGATTGGCTGTTCCATAGCTACTGAGATGTAAGGGACTGGATTGGCTGTTCCATAGCTACTGAGGTGTAAGGTACTGGATTGGCTGTTCCATAGCTACTGAGGTGTAAGTGACTGGATTGGCTGTTCCATAGCTACTGAGGTGTAAGGGACTGGATTGGCTGTTCCATAGCTACTGAGGTGTAAGGGACTGGATTGGCTGTTCCATAGCTACTGAGGTGTAAGGGATTGGCTGTACCATAGCTACTGAGGTGTAAGGGACTGGATTGGCTGTTCCATAGCTACTGAGGTGTAAGGGACTGGATTGGCTGTTCCATAGCTACTGAGGTGTAAGGGACTGGATTGGCTGTACCATAGCTACTGAGGTGTAAGGGACTGGATTGGCAGTTCCATAGCTACAGAGGTGTAAGGGATTGGATTGGCTGTTCCATAGCAACTGAGGTGTTAGGGATTGGCTGTACCATAGCTACTGAGGTGTAAGGGACTGGATTGGCTGTAACATAGCTACTAAGGTGAAAGGGACTGGATTTTCTGTTCCATAGCTACTGAGGTGTAAGGGACTGGATTGGCTGTTCCATAGCTACTGAGTTGTAAGGGACTGGATTGGCTGTTCCATAGCTACTGAGGTGTAAAGGACTGGATTGGCTGTTCCATAGCTATTGAGGTGTAAGTGACTGGATTGGCTGTACCATAGCTACTGAGGTGTAAGGGACTGGATTGGCTGTACCATAGCTACTGAGGTGTAAGTGACTGGTTTGGCTGTTCCATAGCTACTGAGGTGTAAGGGACTGGATTGGCTGTTCCATAGCTACTGAGTTGTAAGGGACTCTATTGGCTGTACCATAGCTACTGAGGTGTAAGGGACTGGATTGGCTGTACCATAGCTACTGATGTGTAAGGGACTGGATTTGATGTTCCATAGCTACTGAGGTGTAATAGACTGGATAGGCTGTACCATAGCTACTGAGAAGTAAGGGACTGGATTGGCTGTTCCATAGCTACTGAGGTGTAAGTGACTGGATTGGCTATTCCATAGCTACTGAGGTGTAAGGGACTGGATTGGCTGTTCCATAGCTACTGAGGTGTAAGGACTGGATTGGCTGTTCCGTAGCTACTGAGGTGTAAGGGACTGGATTGGCTGTTCCATAGCTACTGAGGTGTAAGGGACTGGATTGGCTGTTCCATAGCTACTGAGGTGTAAGGGACTGGATTGGCTGTTCCATAGCTACTGATGTGTAAGGGAATGGATTGGCTGTTCCATAGCTACAGAGGTGTAAGGGACTGGATTGGCTGATCCATAGCTACTGAGGTGAAAGGGAATGGATTGGCTGTACAATAGCAACTGAGGTGTAAGGGTCTGGATTGGCTGTACCATAGCTACTGAGGTGTAAGGGACTGGATTTTCTGTTCCATAGCTACTGAGGTCTAAGGGACTGGATTGGCTGTTCCATAGCTACTGAGGTGTAAGGGACTGGATTGTCTGTTCCATAGCTACTGAGGTGTAAGGGACTGGATTGGCTGTTCCATAGCTACTGGGGTGTAAGGGAACTGGATTGGCTGTACCATAGCTACTGAGGTGTAAAGCTGGATTGGATGTTCCATAGCTACTGAGGTGTAAGGGACTGGATTGGCTGATCCATAGCTACTGAGGTGTAAGTTATTGGATTGGCTGTTCCATAGCAACTGAGGTGTAAGGGACTGGATTGGCTGTTCAATAGATACTGAGGTTAAAGGGACTGGATTGGTTGTTCTATAGCTACTGAGGTGTAAGGTACTGGATTGGCTGTTCCATAGCTACTGAGGTGTAAGGGACTGGATTGGCTGTTCCATAGCTACTGAGGTTAAAGGGACTGGATTGGCTATTCCATAGCTACTGAGGTGTAAGTGACTGGATTGGCTGATCCATAGCTGCTGAGGTGTAGGTGACTGGATTGGCTCTTCCATAGCTACTGAGGTGTATGACTGGATTGGCTGTACAATAGCTACTGAGGTGTAAGTGACTGGATTGGCTGTTCCATTGCTACCGAGGTGTAAGACTCTGGATTGTCTATACAATAGCTTCTGAGGTGTAAGGGACTGGATTGACTGTACCAAAGCTACTGAGGTTTAAAGGACTGGATTGGCTGTTCCTTAGCTCCTGGGCTGTAAGGGACTGGATTTGGCTGTTCCATAGCTAGTGATGTGTAAGGGACTGGATTGGCTGTTCCATAGTTACTGAGGTGTAATGGACTGGGTTGGCTGTTCCATAGCTACTGAGGTGTAAAGGACTGGATTGGCTGTTCCATAGCTACTGAGGTGTAAGGGACTGAATTGGATGTTCCATAGCTACTGAGGTGTAAGGGACTGGATTGGCTGTTCCATAGCTACTGAGGTGTACGGGACTGGATTGGCTGTTCCATAGCTACTGAGGTGTAAGGGTCTGGATGGGCTGTTCCATAGCTACTGAGGTGTAAGGAACTGGATAGGCTGTTCCATAGCTACTGAGGTGTAAGGGACTGGATTGGCTATACCATAGCTACTGAGGTGTAAGGGACTGGATTGGCTGTACCATAGCTACTGAGGTGAAAGGGCGGATTGGCTGTACCATAGCTACTGAGGTGTAAGGGAATGGATTGGCTGTTCCATAGCTACTGAGGTGTAAGGGACTGGATTGGCTGTACCATAGCTACTGAGGTGTAAAGGACTGGATTGGCTGTACCATAGCTACTGAGGTGTAAGGGACTGGATTGGCTGTTCCATAGCTACTGAGATGTAAGGGACTGGATTGGCTATTCCATAGCTACTGATTTGTAAGGGACTGGATTGGATGTTCCATAGCTACTGAGGTGTAAATGACTGGATTGGCAGATCCATAGCTAATGAGGTGTACGTGACTGGATTGGCTGTTCCATAGCTACTGAGGTAAAAGGGACTTGATTGGTTATACAATAGCTACTGAGTTGTAAATGACTGGTTTGGCTATTCCATAGCTACTGAGTTGTAAGGGACTGGATTGGCTGTTCCATAGCTACTGAGGTGTAAGGGACTCGATTGGCTGTACCATATCTACTGAGGTTTAAGGGACTGGATTGGCTGTACAATAGCTACTGAGGTGTAAGGGACTGGATATGATGTTCCATAGCTACTAAGCTATAATAGACTGGATTGGCTGTTCCATAGCTACTGAGATGTAAGGGACTGGATTGGCTGTTCCATAGCTACTGAGGTGTAAGGGACTGGATTGGCTGTTCCATAGCTACTGAGATGTAAGGGACTGGATTGGCTGTTCCATAGCTACTGAGGTGTAAGTGATTGGCTGTTCCGTAGCTACTGAGGTATAAGACTGGATTGGCTGTTCCATAGCTACTGAGGTGTAAGGGATTGGCTGTTCCATAGCTACTGAGGTGTAAGTGACTGGATTGGCTGTTCCATAGCTACTGAGGTGTAAGGGACTGGATTGGCTGTTCCATAGCTACTGAGGTGTAAGGGACTGGATTGGCTGTTCCATAGCTACTGAGGTGTAAGGGACTGGATTGGCTGTACCATAGCTACTGAGGTGTAAGGGACTGGATTGGCTGTTCCATAGCTACTGAGGTGTAAGGGACTGGATTGGCTGTTCCATAGCTACTGAGGTGTAAGGGAACTGGATTGGCTGTTCCATAGCTACTGAGGTGTAAGGAACTGGATTGGCTGTACCATAGCTACTGAGGTGTAAGGGACTGGATTGGCTGTTCCATAGCTACTGAGGTGTAAGGGACTGGATTGGCTGTTCCATAGCTACTGAGGTGTAAAGGATTGGATGTTCCATAGCTACTGAGGTGTAAGGGACTGGATTGGCTGATCCATAGCTGCTGAGGTGTAAATTACTGGATTGACTGTTCCATAGCAACTGAGGTGTAAGGGACTGGATTGGCTGTACAATTGCTTCTGATGTGTAAGGGTCTGGATTGGCTGTACCATAGCTACTGAGGTGTAAGGGACTGGATTTTCTGTTCCATAGCTACTGAGGTCTAAGGGACTGGATTGGCTGTTCCATAGCTACTGCGGTGTAAGGGACTGGATTTTCTGTTCCATAGCTACTGAGGTGTAAGGGACTGGATTGGCTGTTCCATAGCTACTGGGGTGTAAAGGATTGGCTGTACATTAGCTACTGAGGTGTAAGTGACTGGATTGGCTATACAATAGCTACTGAGGTGTAAGGGACTGGATTGGCTGTTCCATTGCTACCGAGGTGTAAGGGACCTGGATTGTCTATACAATAGCTTCTGAGGTGTAAGGGACTGGATTGACTGTACCAAAGCTACTGAGGTTTAAAGGACTGGATTGGCTGTTCCTTAGCTCCTGGGGTGTAAGGGACTGGATTTGGCTGTTCCATAGCTACTGAGGTGTAAGGGACTGGATTGGCTGTTCCATAGCTACTGAGGTGTAAGGGCCTGGATTGGCTGTTCCATAGCTACTGAGGTGTAAAGGACTGGATTGGCTGTTCCATAGCTACTGAGGTGTAAGGGACTGGATTGGCTGATCCATAGCTACTGAGGTGTAAGGGACTGGATTGGCTGATCCATAGCTAATGAGGTGTAAGTGACTGGATTGGCTGTTCCATAGCTACTGAGGTGTAAGTGACTGGATTGGCTGTACAATAGCTACTGAGGTGTAAGTGACTGGATTGGCTGTACCATAGCTACCGAGGTGTAAGACTGGATTGTCTATACAATAGCTTCTGAGGTGTAAGGGACTGGATTGACTGTACCAAAGCTACTGAGGTTTAAAGGACTGGATTGGCTGTTCCTTAGCTCCTGGGCTGTAAGGGACTGGATTTGGCTGTTCCATAGCTAGTGATGTGTAAGGGACTGGATTGGCTGTTCCATAGTTACTGAGGTGTAATGGCCTGGGTTGGCTCTTCCATAGCTACTGAGGTGTAAAGGTCTGGATTGGCTGTTCCATAGCTACTGGGGTGTAAGGGACTGGATTGGCTGTTCCATAGCTACTGAGGTGTAAGGGACTGGATTGGCTGTTCCATAGCTACTGAGGTGTACGTGACTGGATTGGCTGTTCCATAGCTACTGATGTGTAAGGGTCTGGATGGGCTGTTCCATAGCTACTAAGGTGTAAGAAACTGGATAGGCTGTTCCATAGCTACTGAGAAGTAAGAGACTGGATTGGCTATGCCATAGCTGCTGAGGTGTAAGGGACTGGATTGGCTTTTCCATAGCTAATGAGGTGAAAGGGCGATATTGGCTGTACCATAGGTACTGAGGTGTAAGGGAATGGATTGGATGTTCCATAGCTACTGAGGTGTAAGGGATTGGCTGTACCATAGCTACTGAGGTGTAAAGGACTGGATTGGCTGTACCATAGCTACTGAGGTGTAAGGGACTGGATTGGCTGTTCCATAGCTACTGAGATGTAAGGGACTGGATTGGCTATTCCATAGCTACTGATTTGTAAGGGACTGGATTGGATGTTCCATAGCTACTGAGGTGTAAAGGACTGGATTGGCAGATCCATAGCTAATGAGGTGTAAGTGACTGGATTGGCTGTTCCATAGCTACTGAGGTGAAAGGGACTTGATTGGCTGTACAATAGCTACTGAGTTGTAAAGGACTGTTTTGGCTGTTCCATAGCTACTGAGTTGTAAGGGACTGGATTGGCTGTTCCATAGCTACTGAGGTGTAAGTGACTCGATTGGCTGTACCATATCTACTGAGGTTTAAGGGACTGGATTGGCTGTACAATAGCTACTGATGTGTAAGGGACTGGATATGATGTTCCATAGCTACTAAGGTATAATAGACTGGATAGGCTGTTCCATAGCTACTGAGAAGTAAGAGACTGGATTGGCTGTTCCATAGCTACTGAGGTGTAAGTGACTGGATTGGCTGTTCCATAGCTACTGAGTTGTAAGGGACTGGATTGGCTGTTCCATAGCTACTGAGGTGTAAGTGATTGGCTGTTCCGTAGCTACTGAGGTATAAGAGGATTGGCTGTTCCATAGCTACTGAGGTGTAAGGCTGGATTGGCTGATCCATAGCTACTGAGGTGTAAGGGACTGGATTGGCTGATCCATAGCTACTGAGGTGTAAGGGACTGGATTGGCTGTTCCATAGCTACTGAGGTGTAAGGGACTGGATTGGCTGTTCCATAGCTACTGAGGTGTAAGACCGGATTGGCTGTACAATAGCTACTGAGGTGTAAGGGACTGGATTGGATGTTCCATAGCTACTGAGGTGTAAGGGACTGGATTGGCTGTTCCATAGCTACTGAGGTGTAAGGGACTGGATTGGCTGTTCCATAGCTACTGAGGTGTAAGGGACTGGATTGGCTGTTCCATAGATACTGAGGTGTAAGGGACTGGATTGGCTGTTCCATAGCTACTGAGGTGTAAGGGACGGATTGGCTCTTCCATAGCTACTGAGGTGTAAAGGATTGGATGTTCCATAGCTACTGAGGTGTAAGTGACTGGATTGGCTGATCCATAGCTACTGAGGTGTAAGTTACTGGATTGGCTGTTCCATAGCAACTGAGGTGTAAGGGACTGGATTGGCTGTTCCATAGCTTCTGATGTGTAAGGGACTGGATTGGCTGTACCATAGCTACTGAGGTGTAAGGGACTGGATTGGCTGTTCCATAGCTACTGAGGTGTACGGGACTGGATTGGCTGTTCCATAGCTACTGAGGTGTAAGGGACTGGATTGGATGGTCCATAGCTACTGAGGTGTAAGTGACTGGATTGGCTGATCCATAGCTAATGAGGTGTAAGTGACTGGATTTGCTGTTCCATAGCTACTGAGGTGTATGACTGGATTGGCTATACAATAGCTACTGAGGTGTAAATGACTGGATTGGCTGTTCCATTGCTACCGAGGTGTAAGACTCTGGATTGTCTATACAATAGCTTCTGAGGTGTAAGGGACTGGATTGGCTGTTCCATAGCTACTGAGGTGTAAGGGACTGGATTGGCTCTACCATAGCTACCGAGGTGTAAGGGACTGCATTGGCTGTACCATAGCTACTGAGGTGTAAGGGACTGGATTGGCTGTTCCATAGCTACTGAGGTGTAAGGGACTGGATTGGCTGTTCCATAGCTACTGATGTGTAAGGGACTGGATTGGCTGTTCCATAGCTACAGAGGTGTAAGGGACTGGATTGGCTGTTCCAAAGCTACTGAGGTGAAAGTGACTGGATTGGCTGTACCGTAGCTACTGAGGTGTAAGGGACTGGATTGGCTGTTCCATAGCTACTGAGGTGTAAGGGCCTGGATTGGCTGTTCCATAGCTACTGAGGTGTAAGGGACTGGATTGGCTGTTCCATAGCTACTGAGGTGTAAGGGACTGGATTGGCTGTACCATAGCTACTGAGGTGTAAGGGACTGGATTGGATGTTCCATAGCTACTGAGGTGTAAGGGGACTGGATTGGCTGTACCATAGGTACTGAGGTGTAAGGGAATGGATTGGCTGTTCCATAGCTACTGAGGTGTAAGGGACTGGATTGGCTGTTCCATAGCTACTGAGGTGTAAGGGACTGGATTGGCTGTTCCATAGCTACTGAGGTGTAAGGGACTGGATTGGCTGTTCCATAGCTACTGATGTGTAAGGGACGGGATTGGCTGTTCCATAGCTACTGAGGTGTAAAGGACTGGATTGGATGTTCCATAGCTATTGAGGTGTAAGTGACTGGATTGGATGTTCCATAGCTATTGAGGTGTAAGGGCCTGGATTGGCTGTTCCATAACTACTGAGATGTAAGGGACTGGATTGGCTTTACCATAGCTACTGAGTTGTAAGGGACTGGATTGGCTGTACCATAGCTACTGAGGTGTAAGGGACTGGATTGGCTGTTCCATAGCTGCTGAGGTGTAAGGGACTGTATTGGCTGTACCATAGCTACTGAGGTGTAAGGGACTGGATTGGCTGTTCCATAGCTGCTGAGGTGTAAGGGACTGGATTGGCTGATCCATAGCTGCTGAGGTCAAAAAAACTGGATTGGCTGTTCCATAGATACTGAGGTGTAAGGGACTGGATTAGCTGTTCCATAGCTACTGTGGTTAAGGGACTGGATTGGCTGTTCCATAGCTACTGAGGTGTAATGGACTGGATTGGCTGTTCCATAGCTACTGAGGTGTAAGGGACTGGATTGGCTGATCCATAGCTGCTGAGGTGTAAGTGACTGGATTGACTGTTCCATAGCTACTGAGGTGTAAGACGGGATTGGCTGTATAATAGCTACTGAGGTGTAAGGGACTGGATTGGCTGTTACAAAGCTACTGAGGTGTAAGGGACTGGATTGGCTCTACAATAGCTACTGAGGTGTAAGGGACTGGATTGGCTATTCCATAGCTACTGATGTGTAAGGGACTGGATTGGCTGTTCCATAGCTACTGAAGTGTAAGTGACTGGATTGGCTGATCCATAGCTGCTGAGGTGTAAGTGACTGGATTGACTGTTCCATACCTACTGAGGTGTAAGACGGGATTGGCTGTATAATAGCTACTGAGGTGTAAGGGACTGGATTGGATGTTCCATAGCTACTGAAGTGTAAGTGACTGGATTGGCTGATCCATAGCTAATGAGGTGTAAGTGACTGGATTGGCTGATTCATAGCTACTGAGGTGTAAGACTGGATTGGCTATACAATAGCTACTTATTTGTAAATGACTGGATTGGCTGTTCCATAGCTACTGAGGTGTAAGACTGGATTTGCTATACAATAGCTACTGAGGTGTAAGTGACTGGATTGGCTGTTCCAAAGCTACTGAGGTGTAAGGGACTGGATTGGCTGCACCAAAGCTACTGAGGTGTAAGGGACTGGATTGGCTGTTCCATAGCTACTGAGGTGTAAGTGACTGGATTGGCTGTACCATAGCTGTTGAGGTGTAAGTGACTGGATTGGCTGATCCATAGCTGTTGAGGTTTAAGGGACTGGATTGGCTGTTCCATAGCTACTGAGGTGTAAGGGACTGGATTGGCTGTTCCATAGCTACTGAGGTGTAAGGTACTGGATTGGATGTTCCATAGCTACTGAGGTGTGAGTGACTGGATTGGCTGATCCATAGCTGCTGAGGTGAAATGACTGGATTGACTGTTCCATAGCTACTGAGGTGTAAGTGACTGGATTGGCTCTTCCATAGCTACTGAGGTGTATGATGGGATTGGCTGTACAATAGCTACTGAGGTGTAAGGGACTGGATTGGCTGTACCATAGCTACTGAGGTGTAAGGAATTGGATGTTCCATAGCTACTGAGGTGTAAGGGACTGGATTGGCTGTTCCATAGCTACTGAGGTGTAAGGGAATGGATTTGGCTGTTCTATAGCTACTGAGGTGTAAGGGACGGGATTGGCTGTACCATAGCTACTGAGGTGTAAGGCACTGGATTGGCTGTTCCATAGCTACTGATTTGAAGGGACTGGATTGGCTGTTCCATAGCTACTGAGGTGTAAGGGACTGGATTGGATGTTCCATAGCTACTGAGGTGTAAAGGACTGGATTGGCTGATCCATAGCTAATGAGGTGTAAGTGACTGGATTGGCTGTTCCATAGCTACTGAGGTGAAAGGGACTGGATTGGTTGTACAATAGCTACTGATGTGTAAGGGACTGGTTTGGCTGTACCATAGCTACTGAGTTGTAAGGGACTGGATTGGCTGTTCCATAGCTACTGAGGTGTAAGGGACTCGATTGGCTGTACTATAGCTACTGAGGTGTAAGGGACTGGATTGGCTGTACAATAGCTACTGATGTGTAAGGGACTGGATTGGCTGTTCCATAGCTACTGAGGTGTAAGGGACTGGATTGGCTGTTCCATAGCTACTGAGATGTAAGGGACTGGATTGGCTGTTCCATAGCTACTGAGGTGTAAGGTACTGGATTGGCTGTTCCATAGCTACTGAGATGTAAGGGACTGGATTGGCTGTTCCATAGCTACTGAGGTGTAAGGGACTGGATTGGATGTTCCATGGCTACTTTGGTATAAGGGACTGGATTGGCTGTTCCATAGCTACTGAGGTGTAAGGGACTGGATTGGCTGTTCCATAGCTACTGAGGTGTAAGGGACTGGATTGGCTGTTCCATAGCTACTGAGGTGTAAGGGACTGGATTGGCTGTTCCATAGCTACTAAGGTGTAAGACAGGATTGGCTATACAATAGCTACTGAGGTGTAAGTGACAGGATTGGCTGTACCATAGCTACTGAGGTGTAAGGGACCTGGATTGGCTGTACAATAGCTACTGAGGTGTAAGGGACTGGATTGGCTGTTCCATAGCTACTGAGGTGTAAGGGACTGGATTGGCTGTTCCATAGCTACTGAGGTGTAAGGGACTGGATTGGCTGTTCCATAGCTACTGAGGTGTAAGGGATTGGCTGTACCATAGCTACTGAGGTGTAAGTGACTGGATTGGCTGATCCATAACTGCTGAGCTGTAAATTACTGGATTGACTGCTCCATAGCAACTGAGGTGTAAGGAACTGGATTGGCTGTTCCATAGCTACTGAAGTGTAAGGGACTGGATTAGCTGTTCCATAAATACTGAGGTGTAAGGGACTGGATTGGCTGTTCCATAGCTACTGAGGTGTACGGGACTGGATTGGCTGTTCCATAGCTACTGAGGTGTAAGGGACTGGATTGGCTGATCCATAGCTACTGAGGTGTAAGGGACTGGATTGGCTGTTCCATAGCTAATGAGGTGTAAGTGACTGGATTGGCTGTTCCATAGCTACTGAGGTGTAAGTGACTGGATTGGCTGTACAATAGCTACTGATGTGTAAGGGACTGGATTGGCTGTTCCATAGCTACTGAGGTGTAAGGGACTGGATTGGCTGTTCCATAGCTACTGAGGTGTAAGGGACTGGATTGGCTGTTCCATAGCTACTGAGGTGTACGGGACTGGATTGGCTGTTCCATAGCTACTGAGGTGTAAGGGACTGGATTGGATGATCCATAGCTACTGAGGTGTAAGTGACTGGATTGGCTGACCATAGCTACTGAGGTGTAAGGGACTGGATTGGCTGTTCCATAGCTACTGAGGTGTAGGGACTGGATTGGCTGTACCATAGCTACTGAGGTGTAAATGACTGGATTGGCTGTTCCATAGCTACCGAGGTGTAAGTACTGGATTGGCTGTACAATAGCTACTGAGGTGTAAATGACTGGATTGGCTGTTCCATAGCTACCGAGGTGTAAGACTCTGGATTGTCTAGCTTCTGAGGTGTAAGGGACTGGATTGGCTGTTCCATAGCTACTGAGGTGTAAATGACTGGATTGGCTCTACCATAGTTACCGATGTGTAAGGGACTGGATTGGCTGTACCAAAGCTACTGAGGTGTAAGTGACTGGATTGACTGTTCCATAGCTACTGAGGTGTAAGGGATTGGCTGTATAATAGCTACTGAGGTGTAAGGGACTGGATTGGCTGTTCCATAGCTACTGAGGTGTAAGGGACTGGATTAGCTGTTCCATAAATACTGAGGTGTAAGGGAATGGATTGGCTGTTCCATTGCTGCTGAGGTGTAAGTGAATGGATTGGCTGTTCCATAGCTACTGAGGTGTAAGGGACGGGATTGGCTGTATAATAGCTACTGAGGTGTAAGGGACTGGATTGGCTGTTCCATAGCTACTGAGTTGAAGGGACTGGATTGGCTGTTCCATAGCTACTGAGGTGTAAGGGACTGGATTGGATGTTCCATAGCTACTGAGGTGTAAATGACTGGATTGGCTGATCCATAGCTAATGAGGTGTACGTGACTGGATTGGCTGTTCCATAGCTACTGAGGTGTAAGGGACTGGATTGGTTGTACAATAGCTACTGATTTGTAAATGACTGTTTTGGCTATTCCATAGCTACTGAGTTGTAAGGGACTGGATTGGCTGTTCCATAGCTACTGAGTTGTAAGGGACTCTATTGGCTGTACTATATCTACTGAGGTTTAAGGGACTGGATTGTCTGTACAATAGCTACTGATGTGTAAGGGACTGGATATGATGTTCCATAGCTACTAAGGTATAAGAAACTGGATAGGCTGTTCCATAGCTACTGAGAAGTAAGAGACTGGATTGGCTGTTCCATAGCTACTGAGGTGTAAGTGACTGGATTGGCTGATCCATAGCTACTGAGGTGTAAGGGACTGGATTGGCTGTTCCATAGCTACTGAGGTGTAAGTGATTGGCTGTTCCGTAGCTACTGAGGTATAAGAGATTGGCTGTTCCATAGCTACTGAGGTGTAAGGGACTGGATTGGCTGATCCATAGCTACTGAGGTGTAAGTGACTGGATTGGCTGATCCATAGCTAATGAGGTGTAAGTGACTGGATTGGCTGTTCCATAGCTACTAAGGTGTAAGGACAGGATTGGCTGTACAATAGCTACTGAGGTGTAAGTGACAGGATTGGCTGTACCATAGCTACTGAGGTGTAAGGGACTGGATTGGCTGTACAATAGCTACTGAGGTGTAAGGGACTGGATTGGCTGTTCCATAGCTACTGTGGTGTAAGGGACTGGATTGGCTGTTCCATAGCTACTGAGGTGTAAGGGAACTGGATTGGCTCTTCCATAGCTACTGAGGTGTAAAGGATTGGATGTTCCATAGCTACTGAGGTGTAAGTGACTGGATTGGCTGATCCATAACTGCTGAGCTGTAAATTACTGGATTGACTGCTCCATAGCAACTGAGGTGTAAGGAACTGGATTGGCTGTTCCATAGCTTCTGATGTGTAAGGGACTGGATTGGCTGTTCCATAGCTACTGAGGTGTAAGGGACTGAATTGGATATTCCATAGCTACTGAGGTGTAAGTGACTGGATTGGCTGATCCATAGCTAATGAGGTGTAAGGGACTGGATTGGATGATCCATAGCTACTGAGGTGTAAGTGACTGGATTGGCTGATCCATAGCTAATGAGGTGTAAGTGACTGGATTTGCTGTTCCATAGCTACTGAGGTGTATGACTGGATTGGCTATACAATAGCTTCTGATGTGTAAGGGACTGGATTGGCTGTTCCATAGCTACTGAGGTGTAAGGGACTGAATTGGATGGTCCATAGCTACTGAGGTGTAAGGGACTGGATTGGCTGTACCATAGCTACTGAGGTGTAAGGGACTGGATTGGCTGTTCCATAGCTACTGAGGTGTAAGTGACTGGATTGGCTGATCCATAGCTACTGAGGTGTAAGGGACTGGATTGGCTGTTCCATAGCTACTGAGGTGTAAGGGACTGGATTGGCTGTACCATAGCTACTGAGGTGTAAGGGACTGGATTGGCTGTTCCATAGCTACCGAGGTGTAATACTCTGGATTGGCTATACAATAGCTACTGAGGTGTAAATGACTGGATTGGCTGTTCCATTGCTACCGAGGTGTAAGACTCTGGATTGTCTAGCTTCTGAGGTGTAAGGGACTGGATTGGCTGTTCCATAGCTACTGAGGTGTAAATGACTGGATTGGCTCTACCATAGTTACCGATGTGTAAGGGACTGGATTGGCTGTACCAAAGCTACTGAGGTGTAAAGGGACTGGATTGGCTGTTCCATAGCTACTGAGCTGTAAGGGACTGGATTTGGCTGTTCCATAGCTACTAGGGTGTAATGGCCTGGGTTGGCTCTTCCATAGCTACTGAGGTGTAAAGGACTGGATTGGCTGTTCCATAGCTACTGGGGTGTAAGGGACTGGATTGGCTGTTCCATAGCTACTGAGGTGTAAGGGACTGGATTGGATGTTCCATAGCTACTGAGGTGTAAGGGACTGGATTGGCTGTACAATAGCTACTGATGTGTAAGGGACTGGATGGGCTGTTCCATAGCTACTAAGGTGTAAGGGACTGGATAGGCTGTTCCATAGCTACTGAGAAGTAAGAGACTGGATTGGCTATGCCATAGCTGCTGAGGTGTAAGGGATTGGATTGGCTGTTCCATAGCAACTGAGGTGTTAGGGATTGGCTGTACCATAGCTACTGAGGTGTAAGGGACTGGATTGGCTGTACCATAGCTACTGAGGTGTAAGGGACTGGATTTTCTGTTCCATAGCTACTGAGGTGTAACTGACTGGATTGGCTGTACCATAGCTACTGAGGTGTAAGGGACTGGATTGGCTGTTCCATAGCTACTGAGGTGTAAGGGACTGGATTGGCTGTTCCATAGCTACTGAGGTGTAAGGGACTGGATTGGATGTTCCATAGCTACTGAGGTGTGAGTGACTGGATTGGCTGATCCATAGCTGCTGAGGTGAAGTGACTGGATTGACTGTTCCATAGCTACTGAGGTGTAAGTGACTGGATTGACTGTTCCATAGCTACTGAGGTGTAAGGGACTGGATTGGCTGTATAATAGCTACTGAGGTGTAAGGGACTGGATTGGCTGTTCCATAGCTACTGAGGTGAAAGGGACTGGAATGGCTGTTCCATAAATACTGAGGTGTAAGGGACTGGATTGGCTGTTCCATAGCTACTGATTTGTAAGGGACTGGATTGGCTGTTCCATTGCTGCTGAGGTGTAAGTGAATGGATTTGCTGTTCTATAGCTACTGAGGTGTAAGACGGGATTGGCTGTATAATAGCTACTGAGGTGTAAGGCACTAGATTGGCTGTACCATAGCTACTGAGGTGTAAGGGACTGGATTGGCTGTTCCATAGCTACTGAGATGTAAGGGACTGGATTGGCTATTCCATAGCTACTGATTTGTAAGGGACTGGATTGGCTGTTCCATAGCTACTGAGTTGTAAGGGACTGGATTGGATGTTCCATAGCTACTGAGGTGTAAATGACTGGATTGGCAGATCCATAGCTACTGAGGTGTACGTGACTGGATTGGCTGTTCCATAGCTACTGAGGTAAAAGGGACTTGATTGGTTATACAATAGCTACTGATTTGTAAATGACTGTTTTGGCTGTTCCATAGCTACTGAGTTGTAAGGGACTGGATTGGCTGTTCCATAGCTACTGAGGTGTAAGGGACTCGATTGGCTGTACCATATCTACTGAGGTGTAAGGGACTGGATTGTCTGTACAATAGCTACTGAGGTGTAAGGGACTGGATATGATGTTCCATAGCTACTAAGCTATAATAAACTGGATAGGCTGTTCCATAGCTACTGAGAAGTAAGGGACTGGATTGGCTGTTCCATAGCTACTGAGGTGTAAGTGACTGGATTGGCTATTCCATAGCTACTGAGTTGTAAGGGACTAGATTGGCTGTTCCATAGCTACTGAGGTGTAAGTGATTGGCTGTTCCGTAGCTACTGAGGTATAAGAGATTGGCTGTTCCATAGCTACTGAGGTGTAAGGGATTGGCTGATCCATAGCTACTGAGGTGTAAGTGACTGGATTGGCTGATCCATAGCTAATGAGGTGTAAGTGACTGGATTGGCTGTTCCATAGCTACTAAGGTGTAAGTGACTGAATTGGCTGTTCCATAGCTACTGTGGTGTAAGACTGGATAGGCTGTACAATAGCTACTTAGATGTAAGGGACTGGATTGGCTGTTCCATAAATACTGAGGTGTAAGGGACTGGATTGGCTGTTCCATAGCTACTGAGGTGTAAGGGACTGGATTGGCTGTTCCATAGCTACTGAGGTGTAAGGGACTGGATTAGCTGTTCCATAAATACTGAGGTGTAAGGGAATGGATTGGCTGTTCCATTGCTGCTGAGGTGTAAGTGAATGGATTTGCTGTTCTATAGCTACTGAGGTGTAAGACGGGATTGGCTGTATAATAGCTACTGAGGTGTAAGGCACTAGATTGGCTGTTCCATAGCTACTGATTTGAAGGGACTGGATTGGCTCTTCCATAGCTACTGAGGTGTAAGGGACTGGATTGGATGTTCCATAGCTACTGAGGTGTAAATGACTGGATTGGCAGATCCATAGCTAATGAGGTGTACGTGACTGGATTGGCTGTTCCATAGCTACTGAGGTGAAAGGGACTTGATTGGTTATACAATAGCTATTGATTTGTAAATGACTGTTTTGGCTATTCCATAGCTACTGAGTTGTAAGGGACTGGATTGGCTGTTCCATAGCTACTGAGTTGTAAGGGACTCTATTGGCTGTACTATATCTACTGAGGTTTAAGGGACTGGATTGTCTGTACAATAGCTACTGATGTGTAAGGGACTGGATATGATGTTCCATAGCTACTAAGGTACAAGAAACTGGATAGGCTGTTCCATAGCTACTGAGAAGTAAGAGACTGGATTGTCTGTTCCATAGCTACTGAGGTGTAAGTGACTGGATTGGCTATTCCATAGCTACTGAGTTGTAAGGGACTAGATTGGCTGTTCCATAGCTACTGAGGTGTAAGTGATTGGCTGTTCCGTAGCTACTGAGGTATAAGAGATTGGCTGTTCCATAGCTACTGAGGTGTAAGGGACTGGATTGGCTGATCCATAGCTACTGAGGTGTAAGTGACTGGATTGGCTGATCCATAGCTAATGAGGTGTAAGTGACTGGATTGGCTGTTCCATAGCTACTAAGGTGTAAGACAGGATTGGCTATACAATAGCTACTGAGGTGTAAATGACAAGATTGGCTGTACCATAGCTACTGAGGTGTAAGACTCTGGATTGGCTATACAATAGCTACTGAGGTGTAAGGGACTGAATTGGCTGTTCCATAGCTACTGTGGTGTAAGGGACTGGATTGGCTGTTCCATAGCTACTGAGGTGTAAGGGAACTGGATTGGCTCTTCCATAGCTACTGAGGTGTAAAGGATTGGATGTTCCATAGCTACTGTGGTGTAAGGAACTGGATTGGCTGTTCCATAGCTTCTGATGTGTAAGGGACTGGATTGGCTGTTCCATAGCTACTGAGGTGTAAGGGACTGAATTGGATATTCCATAGCTACTGAGGTGTAAGTGACTGGATTGGCTGTACCATAGCTACTGAAGTGTAAGGGACTGGATTGGCTGTTCCATAGCTACTGAGGTGTACGGGACTGGATTGGCTGTTCCATAGCTACTGAGGTGTAAGGGACTGGATTGGATGATCCATAGCTACTGAGGTGTAAGTGACTGGATTGGCTGATCCATAGCTAATGAGGTGTAAGTGACTGGATTTGCTGTTCCATAGCTACTGAGGTGTATGACTGGATTGGCTATACAATAGCTTCTGATGTGTAAGGGACTGGATTGGCTGTTCCATAGCTACTGAGGTGTACGGGACTGGATTGGCTGTTCCATAGCTACTGAGGTGTAAGGGACTGGATTGGATGATCCATAGCTACTGAGGTGTAAGTGACTGGATTGACTGATCCATAGCTAATGAGGTGTAAGTGACTGGATTTGCTGTTCCATAGCTACTGAGGTGTATGACTGGATTGGCTATACAATAGCTACTGAGGTGTAAATGACTGGATTGGCTGTTCCATTGCTACCGAGGTGTAATACTCTGGATTGGCTATACAATAGCTACTGAGGTGTAAATGACTGGATTGGCTGTTCCATTGCTACCGAGGTGTAAGACTCTGGATTGTCTAGCTTCTGAGGTGTAAGGGACTGGATTGGCTGTTCCATAGCTACTGAGGTGTAAATGACTGGATTGGCTCTACCATAGTTACCGATGTGTAAGGGACTGGATTGGCTGTACCAAAGCTACTGAGGTTTAAAGGACTGGATTGGCTGTTCCTTAGCTCCTGGGCTGTAAGGGACTGGATTTGGCTGTTCCATAGCTACTGGGGTGTAATGGCCTGGGTTGGCTCTTCCATAGCTACTGAGGTGTAAAGGTCTGGATTGGCTGTTCCATAGCTACTGGGGTGTAAGGGACTGGATTGGCTGTTCCATAGCTACTGAGGTGTAAGGGACTGGATTGGATGTTCCATAGCTACTGAGGTGTACGTGACTGGATTGGCTGTACAATAGCTACTGATGTGTAAGGGTCTGGATGGGCTGTTCCATAGCTACTAAGGTGTAAGAAACTGGATAGGCTGTTCCATAGCTACTGAGAAGTAAGAGACTGGATTGGCTATGCCATAGCTGCTGAGGTGTAAGGGACTGGATTGGCTTTTCCATAGCTAATGAGGTGAAAGGGCGATATTGGCTGTACCATAGGTACTGAGGTGTAAGGGAATGGATTGGCTGTTCCATAGCTACTGAGGTGTAAGGGACTGGATTGGCTGTTCCATAGCTACTGAGGTGTAAGTGACTGGATTGGCTGTACCATAGCTACTGAGGTGTAAGGGACTGGATTGGCTGTTCCATAGCTACTGAGGTGTAAGGGACTGGATTGGCTGTTCCATAGCTACTGAGGTGTAAGGTACTGGATTGGATGTTCAATATCTACTGAGGTGTGAGTGACTGGATTGGCTGATCCATAGCTGCTGAGGTGAAGTGACTGGATTGACTGTTCCATAGCTACTGAGGTGTAAGTGACTGGATTGACTGTTCCATAGCTACTGAGGTGTAAGGGATTGGCTGTATAATAGCTACTGAGGTGTAAGGGACTGGATTGGCTGTTCCATAGCTACTGAGGTGAAAGGGACTGGAATGGCTGTTCCATAAATACTGAGGTGTAAGGGACTGGATTGGCTGTTCCATAGCTACTGATTTGTAAGGGACTGGATTGGCTGTTCCATTGCTGCTGAGGTGTAAGTGAATGGATTTGCTGTTCTATAGCTACTGAGGTGTAAGACGGGATTGGCTGTATAATAGCTACTGAGGTGTAAGGCACTAGATTGGCTGTACCATAGCTACTGAGGTGTAAGGGACTGGATTGGCTGTTCCATAGCTACTGAGATGTAAGGGACTGGATTGGCTATTCCATAGCTACTGATTTGTAAGGGACTGGATTGGCTGTTCCATAGCTACTGATTTGTAAGGGACTGGATTGGATGTTCCATAGCTACTGAGGTGTAAATGACTGGATTGGCAGATCCATAGCTAATGAGGTGTACGTGACTGGATTGGCTGTTCCATAGCTACTGAGGTAAAAGGGACTTGATTGGTTATACAATAGCTACTGATTTGTAAATGACTGTTTTGGCTATTCCATAGCTACTGAGTTGTAAGGGACTGGATTGGCTGTTCCATAGCTACTGAGTTGTAAGGGACTCTATTGGCTGTACCATATCTACTGAGGTTTAAGGGACTGGATTGTCTGTACAATAGCTACTGATGTGTAAGGGACTGGATATGATGTTCCATAGCTACTAAGCTATAATAAACTGGATAGGCTGTTCCATAGCTACTGAGAAGTAAGAGACTGGATTGGCTGTTCCATAGCTACTGAGGTGTAAGTGACTGGATTGGCTATTCCATAGCTACTGAGTTGTAAGGGACTAGATTGGCTGTTCCATAGCTACTGAGGTGTAAGTGATTGGCTGTTCCGTAGCTACTGAGGTATAAGAGATTGGCTGTTCCATAGCTACTGAGGTGTAAGGGATTGGCTGATCCATAGCTACTGAGGTGTAAGTGACTGGATTGGCTGATCCATAGCTAATGAGGTGTAAGTGACTGGATTGGCTGTTCCATAGCTACTAAGGTGTAAGTGACTGAATTGGCTGTTCCATAGCTACTGTGGTGTAAGACTGGATAGGCTGTACAATAGCTACTTAGATGTAAGGGACTGGATTGGCTGTTCCATAAATACTGAGGTGTAAGGGACTGGATTGGCTGTTCCATAGCTACTGAGGTGTAAGGGAACTGGATTGGCTCTTCCATAACTACTGAGGTGTAAGGGACTGGATTAGCTGTTCCATAAATACTGAGGTGTAAGGGACTGGATTGGCTGTTCCATAGCTACTGAGGTGTAAGGGAACTGGATTGGCTCTTCCATAGCTACTGAGGTGTAAAGGATTGGATGTTCCATAGCTACTGAGGTGTAAGTGACTGGACTGGCTGTTCCATAACTGCTGAGCTGTAAATTACTGGATTGACTGCTCCATAGCAACTGAGGTGTAAGGAACTGGATTGGCTGTTCCATTGCTTCTGATGTGTAAGGGACTGGATTGGCTGTACCATAGCTACTGAAGTGTAAGGGACTGGATTGGCTGTTCCATAGCTACTGAGGTGTACGGGACTGGATTGGCTGTTCCATAGCTACTGAGGTGTAAGGGACTGGATTGGATGATCCATAGCTACTGAGGTGTAAGTGACTGGATTGGCTGATCCATAGCTAATGAGGTGTAAGTGACTGGATTTGCTGTTCCATAGCTACTGAGGTGTATGACTGGATTGGCTATACAATAGCTACTGAGGTGTAAATGACTGGATTGGCTGTTCCATTGCTACCGAGGTGTAATACTCTGGATTGGCTATACAATAGCTACTGAGGTGTAAATGACTGGATTGGCTGTTCCATTGCTACCGAGGTGTAAGACTCTGGATTGTCTATACAATAGCTTCTGAGGTGTAAGGGACTGGATTGGCTGTTCCATAGCTACTGAGGTGTAAATGACTGGATTGGCTCTACCATAGCTACCGATGTGTAAGGGACTGGATTGGCTGTACCAAAGCTACTGAGGTTTAAAGGACTGGATTGGCTGTTCCATAGCTAGTGATGTGTAAGGGACTGGTTTGGCTGTTCCATAGTTACTGAGGTGTAAGGGACTGGATTGGCTCTTCCATAGCTACTGAGGTGTAAGGGACTGGATTAGCTGTTCCATAAATACTGAGGTGTAAGGGACTGGATTGGCTGTTCCATAGCTACTGAGGTGTAAGGGAACTGGATTGGCTGTTCCATAGCTGCTGAGGTGTAAAGGATTGGATGTTCCATAGCTACTGAGGTGTAAGGGACTGGACTGGCTGTTCCATAACTGCTGAGGTGTAAATTACTGGATTGGCTGCTCCATAGCTACTGAGGTGTAAGGAACTGGATTGGCTGTTCCATTGCTTCTGATGTGTAAGGGACTGGATTGGCTGTACCATAGCTACTGAAGTGTAAGGGACTGGATTGGCTGTTCCATAGCTACTGAGGTGTAAGGGACTGGATTGGCTGTTCCATAGCTACTGAGGTGTAAGGGACTGGATTGGATGATCCATAGCTACTGAGGTGTAAGTGACTGGATTGGCTGATCCATAGCTAATGAGGTGTAAGTGACTGGATTTGCTGTTCCATAGCTACTGAGGTGTATGACTGGATTGGCTATACAATAGCTACTGAGGTGTAAATGACTGGATTGGCTGTTCCATAGCTACTGAAGTGTAAATGACTGGATTGGCTCTACCATAGCTACCGATGTGTAAGGGACTGGATTGGCTGTACCAAAGCTACTGAGGTTTAAAGGACTGGATTGGCTGTTCCATAGCTAGTGATGTGTAAGGGACTGGTTTGGCTGTTCCATAGTTACTGAGGTGTAATGGCCTGGGTTGGCTCTTCCATAGCTACTGAGGTGTAAAGGTCTGGATTGGCTGTTCCATAGCTACTGGGGTGTAAGGGATTGGCTGTTCCATAGCTACTGAGGTGTAAGGGACTGGATTGGATGTTCCATAGCTACTGAGGTGTACGTGACTGGATTGGCTGTTCCATAGCTACTGATGTGTAAGGGTCTGGATGGGCTGTTCCATAGCTACTAAGGTGTAAGAAACTGGATAGGCTGTTCCATAGCTACTGAGAAGTAAGAGACTGGATTGGCTATGCCATAGCTGCTGAGGTGTAAGGGACTGGATTGGCTTTTCCATAGCTAATGAGGTGAAAGGGCGATATTGGCTGTACCATAGGTACTGAGGTGTAAGGGAATGGATTGGCTGTTCCATAGCTACTGAGGTGTAAGGGACTGGATTGGCTGTTCCATAGCTACTGAGGTGTAAGTGACTGGATTGGCTGTTCCATAGCTACTGAGGTGTAAGTGACTGGATTGGCTGTTCCATATTTACTGAGGTGTAAGTGACTGGATTGGCTGATCCATAGCTAATGAGGTGTAAGTGACTGGATTGGCTGTTCCATAGCTACTGAGGTATAAGACTGGATTGGCTATACAATAGCTACTGATGTGTAAGGGACTGGATTGGCTGTTCCATAGCTACTGAGGTGTGCGTGACTGGATTGGCTGTTCCATAGCTACTGATGTGTAAGGGACAGGATTAGCTGTTCCATAGCTACTGAGGTGTAAGTGACTGGATTGGCTGTACCATAGCTACTGAGGTGTAAGGGACTGGATTGGCTGTTCCATAGCTACTGAGGTGTAAGGGACTAGATTGGCTGTTCCATAGCTACTGAGGTGTAAGATATTGGCTGTTCCATAGCTACTGAGGTGTAAGTGATTGGCTATTCCATAGCTACTGAGGTGTAAGGGACTGGATTGGCTGATCCATAGCTAATGAGGTGTAAGTGACTGGATTGGCTGTTCCATAGCTACTGAGGTGTAAGACTGGATTGGCTATACAATAACTACTGAGGTGTAAATGACTGGATTAGCTGTTCCATAGCTACTGATTGTGTAAGACTCTGGATTGGCTATACAATAGCTACTGTGGTGTAAGACTGGATAGGCTGTACAATAGCTACTTAGGTGTAAGGGACTGGATTGGCTGTTCCATAGCTACTGAGGTGTAAGGGACTGGATTGGCTGTTCCATAGCTACTGAGGTGTAAGGGAACTGGATTGGCTGTTCCATAGCTACTGAGGTGTAAAGGATTGGTTGTTCCATAGCTACTGAGGTGTAAGTGACTGGATTGGCTGATCCATAACTGCTGAGCTGTAAGTTACTGGATTGACTGCTCCATAGCAACTGAGGTGTAAGGAACTGGATTGGCTGTTCCATAGCTACTGAGGTGTAAGGGATTGGATTGGCTGTACCATAGCTACTGATGTGTGTGGATGTGTAAACTAAACTCACTGTTCTGTCTGTGTAATAAGTACAACAGGTGTTCAGTGGAGTGTGTGGTGGATGTGTGCCCATAGTATTAAATGGCCTTGTTTTGTCCAAACTGGTATGCTATTGCATAACAATTTATTAACAGACTCATGGCCAGTGTACACAGAATAGTTAAGTAATGCATAAAACCCCCAGCAGTCTATAAGTACAAAGTCTTTTTCTAAAGAATGTTTTATTTTTCACTGGAATCCTGCGACAAACACCTGAACAGGGATAGATTATCTCAAAGGATTATATTCTGTTGTATGTATTGAATATCATGTGCCTTTGCCCCATGTAGTCTCAGAACAGCAGAAAAGGGTCGCACTTTGCAACTCCACTGAACTGAAGCATAATGGGTGGTTGCATAGAACTGATGTTACAACAATAACCTGGAACGTATGGAAGCAATTGACTCAGAACAAGCAGGAGGTAATCTCAGAAAAGGGGAATTGACATGTGTTTGAAGGCTAGCTATTCGCATCGGTCCGCGCAATTCCCGGATCCTTGGGACGTCCCTACCCCATTGAAGTTGAAATTTAAAATGGTTAAGGTAAGTGTTAAGGTAAGGGTAGGGGTTATGGTTATGGTTAAGGTCAGGGTAAGGGTAGGGGATTTGCACAGCTGTTTATCAAGAGTTTATAGTTTACTAATTCAAATTTCACTGTGTGAGTGTTCTCATGAGATAATCAGTCACTTAACTCACCCACTTAGTGCCAGTTTGCCAGAAGAAAATCAAGGGCTAGCAGGTCTGGGCGGTGTTAGTCAGTGGTGCAGCAGCTTATATAGAACCAGAATGGAGCTGCTAGGCAAACAGTGCCATTGAAAAACAATCCCTAAGTAGACTAGTTTAGCACTGGGAGGAAAACCCAGTTATTCACGTGTCCCAGTGTACAGTAATATGCTGAAAACACACTCTCTCTCCATCCAACTCAGGAGGCTCCCCTAGCAACAAATTCTTCTGTCTAAAGGGGGTTTCAAAGTCAAGACTACCTGCCAGTCAGCCCTGTACTCAAAGGAGTCACTGTGTGTGTGTGTGTGTGAGTCACTGTTCCCTCTTTGCCCACTCACCCCTTTCCCTTAATCCTTACTTATCATCTCTCTCTCGGCTCTCGGCTCTCGGCTCCTCTCTCTCTCTCTCTCTCTCTCTCTCTCTCTCTCTCTCTCTCTCTCACCTCTCACTCTCTCTCTCTCTCTCTCTCTCTCTCTCTCTCTCTCTCTCTCTCTCTCTCTCTCTCTCTCTCTCTCTCTCTCTCACTCTCTCACCCTCTCTTCCTCTCCCTCTCTCTCTCCCTCTTCCATGCCCTGCAGTCTCTCTGAGGCCTGGCCAAGAGCCCAGCCCAGCCAGCAGGTCAGGCAGCAGCTCCCTCAGTGTCCCTGATCTCCAGAAACCTACCCTATCTCCCCGGGCACGACGGTGAGCCTCACCATAACCCAGTCCAGACTGATTCAAACACACACAAGACACTCACATGCAGAAACACACTCAAACTGAGAAGCAACCAGTATATACAGTTGAAGTCGGAAGTTTACATACATTAAGTTGACTGTGTCTTTAAACAGCTTGGAAAATTCCAGAAAATGATGTCATGGCTTTAGAAGCTTCTGATAGGCTAATTGACATCATTTGAGTCTATTGGAGGTGTACCTGTGGATGTATTTCAAGGCCTATCTTCAAACTCAGTGCCTCTTTGCTTGACATCATGGGAAAATCAAAAGAAATCAGCCAAGACCTCAGAAAGAAAATTATAGACCTCCACAAGTCTGGTTCATCCTTGGGAGCAATTTCCAAATGCCTGAAGGTACCACGTTCATCTGTACAAACAATAGTACGCAAGTATAGGACCTTGTGAAGATGCTGGAGGAAACAGGTACAAAAGTATCTATATCCACAGTAAAATGAGTCCTATATCGACATAATCTGAAAGGCCGCTCAGCAAGGAAGAAGCCACTGCTCCAAAACCGCCATAAAAAAGCCAGACTACGGTTTGCAACTGCACATGGGGACAAAGATCGTACTTTTTGGAGAAATATCCTCTGGTCTGATGAAACAAAAATGTAAACGTTTGGCCATTATGACCATCGTAATGTTTGGAGGAAAAAGGGGGTTGCTTGCAAGCCAAAGAACACCATCCCAACCGTGAAGCATGGGAGTGGCAGCATCATGCTGTGGGGGTGCTTTGCTGCAGGAGGGACTGGTGCACTTCACAAAATAGATGGCATCATGAGGAAGGAAAATTATGTGGATGTATTGAAGCAACATCTCAAGACATCAGTCAGGAAGTTAAAGCTTGGTCGCAAATGGGTCTTCCAAATGGACAATGACCCCAAGCATACTTCCAAAGTTGTGGCAAAATGTCTTAAGGACAACAAAGTCAAGGTATTGGAATGGCTATCACAAAGCCCTGACCTCAATCCTATAGAAAATGTGTGGGCAGGACTGAAAAAGCGTGTGCGAGCAAGGAGGCCTACAAACCTGACTCAGTTACACCAGCTCCGTCAGGAGGAATGGGCCAAAATTCACCCAACTTATTGTGGGAAGCTTGTGGAAGTCTACCTGAAACATTTGACCCAAGTTAAACAATTTAAAGGCAATGCTATCAAATACTAATTGAGTGTTTGTAAACTTCTGACCCACTGGGAATGTGATGAAATAAATAAAAGCTTAAATAAATCATTCTCTCTACTATTATTCTGACATTTCACATTCTTAAAATAAAGTGGTGATCCTAACTGACCTAAGACAGGGAATTTTTACTAGGATTAAATGTCAGGAATTGTGAAAAACTGAGTTTAAATGTATTTGGCTAAGGTGTATGTAAACTTTCGACTGTAATTGTCTTTCATGAGCTGCCTTTCCATTGAGTGATATATGAGCCTAGAGCAAGACAATACATGACACTGCTCTTTGTCCCATATATTGTGTCAAGGAATATCGGTTTGCTGAATGCGCTACAGTTACATTTACATTTGAGTCATTTAGCAGACGCTCTTATCTAGAGCAACTTACAGTAGTGAGTGCATACATTTTCATACTTTTTCGTTACTCTAATACAGTTAGAGTTATATTTTCCTCCTCATCTTGAAGTAGAGATATCACTCCTCCTTATTGTTATTACAGCTACTTATTACTGTGTACCTCTTGTATGTAGTACGCCAACATCTCCACGTCCACTCCATTCTGGAACTGCGTTGCCAAGCAACGGGGAGCCCAGGAGCCCACACACACTTTCTAGCATGGCCTCTTCCCCTCTTAAGACGAGTGGAGGAGGAGGAGGAGGAGGGAGGAAGGGTGCAGATGCTTCTCCAGCTAGCGGTCAGTGTGGAGGGGGCTCCACTTCCTCCTCCTCCGTTCCTAGCGCTCCGTTGTACCGGACGCATGGCATGCACATACACACTGAAGACATGGAGAGCCTCTCAGAACGCACCGCCGCCTGCTCCATACGGGAACCCGGAGGGGGAACACAGTCACCGCAACCAGCGGAGGAGGAAGTCGACATAGAGGGAGTCAAACTCAGGTAAAAATATGTGGAGGGGGGCGTGGTAATTATGTGCTAATTGGTAATTGATTAGTGAAAGTGCAGTATGTTGCAGGTGATTTATTTGCTTAAGAGGGTTTTAATATGCTTAAGAGGGTGAGATTTTTGAAGAGTTGCTCAGTGAAGTACTAAAACAGTGTGAGTGAGCTATGCAGGGCATTTCAACAAGTGTGTCGGTAGAATGAGAGGAAGTGGGAGTTGCAGCATTTCTGCACCTTCTATCAGAGTCCCTGGTCCCTGCTTTAAATCTTGGGGCATGAATATATTCCTTATTTTATGGGAACGTGCCTTTTAAAATGCGTATTATTGATCTTGAGGATGGAATCTCTCATATAAGAAATGTTTGGGAGAACAAGAATCTATGGGTAGTCTGTTGAGATTTGAATATCTAACATTTCTCATGCAGTGTTAGTCGGCCCACACAAAATGAACAGATGGTATTTGGATAATGTGAAATGAAGTGCTCTCAATCTGACTCTCATAGACCTCCAGATGATCAAATGAGTGTCCTCGAAATGTTGTAAATTATAGGATGAATAGTGCTTTGTCATTGACGTCAAGGCATCTCATCTCTCATCTTTATTTTTTATCTCTTTCTTTCTCTCATTCTCTCTTTCTCTACTCAGGTTGGTGAGCAACGGGGAAAGAAAGGGCTCAACACCATTGAAAGTAGAATCCATCTGCAACAGTCTCAACATTGTCAAGAACATTGGTGAGAAAAATGTAGCCAGTAGAACTGTCCATTCCATGCAAGGTGGAGGTAACATATGTATTCCACCCACAGTTCAGCCTCCAGAGCTGCTGCTGCTCTAACATAATGATCTTCTCTGTTCCACCACCTACAGTGCCTTGCAAAAGTATTCACCCCCCTTGGCGTTTTTCCGATTATGTTTTTCCGATTTTTATTTGGATTTCATGTAATGGACATACACAAAATAGTCCAAATTGGTGAAGTGAAATGAAAAAAATAACTTGTTTAAAAAAATCATAACAAATTAATAACGGAAAAGTGGTGCGTGCATATGTATTCACCCCCTTTGCTATGAAGCGCCTAAATAAGATCTGGTGCAACCAATTACCTCCAGAAGTCACATAATTAGCTAAATAAAGTCCACCTGTGTGCAATCTAAGTGTCACATGATCTCAGTTTATATACACCTGTTCTGAAAGGCCCCAGAGTCTACCACACCACTAAGCAAGGGGCACCACCAAGCAAGCGGCACCATAAAGACCAAGGAGCTCTCCAAACAGGTCAGGGACAAAGTTGTGGAGAAGTACAGATCAGGGTTGGGTTATAAAAAATATCAGAAACTTTGAACATCCCACGGAGCACCATTAAATCTATTATAAAAAAATGGAAAGAATATGGCACCACAACAAACCTGCCAAGAGAGGGCCGCCCACCAAAACTCACAGACCAGGCAAGAAGGGCATTAATCAGAGAGGCAACAAAGAGACCAAAGATAACCCTGAAGGAGCTGCAAAGCTCCACAGCAGAGATTGGAGTATCTGTCCATAGGACCACTTTAAGCCGTACACTTCACAGAGCTGGGCTTTACAGAAGAGTGGCCAGAAAAAAGCCATTGCTTAAAGAAAAAAATAAGCAAACACGTTTGGTGTTCGCCAAAAGGCATGTGGGAGACTCCCCAAACATATGGAAGAAGGTACTCTGGTCAGATAAGACTAAAATTGAGCATTTTGACCATCAAGGAAAACGCTATGTCTGGCGCAAACCCAACACCTCTCATCACCCCGAGAACACCATCCCCACAGTGAAGCATGGTGGTGGCAGCATCATGCTGTGGGGATGTTTTTCATCGGCAGGGACTGGGAAACTGGTCAGAATTGAAGGAATGCTGGATGGCGCTAAATACAGGGAAATTCTTGAGGAAACCTGTTTCAGTCTTCCAGAGATTTGAGACTGGGACGGACGTTCACCTTCCAGCAGGACAATGACGCTAAGCATACTGCTAAAGCAACACTCAAGTGGTTTAAGGGGAAACATTAAATGTCTTGGAATGGCTAGTCAAAGCCCAGACCTCAATCCAATTGAGAATGTGTGGTATGACTTAAAGATTGCTGTACACCAGCGGAACCCATCCAACTTGAAGGAGCTGGAGCAGTTTTGCCTTACAAATCCCAGTGGCTAGAGGTGCCAAGCTTATAGAGACATACCCCAAGAAACTTGCAGCTCTAATTGCTGGAAAAGGTGGCTCTACAAAGTATTGACTTTGGGGGGGGGGGGTGAATAATTATGCACGCTCAAGTTTTCTGTTTATTTGTCTTATTTCTTGTTTGTTACACAAAAAAAATTATTTTGCATCTTCGAAGTGGTAGGGATGTTGTGTAAATCAAATGATACAACCCCCCCAAAAAAATCAATTTTAATTCCAGGTTGTAAGGCAACAAAATAGGAAAAATGCCAAGGGGGGTGAATACTTTTGCAAGCCACTGTACACATGCGCAGGTAGTGGTACACACAAACACACGCATGCACACACACACACACACACACACTGCTGTTAACAACAACATATCCTATGCTATTGCCTTAAAAAGAACAAGATTTCCCTTAAGTTGAATCCATCTATCACTTACAACTTCACCGTGCATCCGTCAAGGTTGAAGGCTGAGTTTAGTGTGTTCGGGGCTTTGTTTTCTGTACTTACCGTAATGGGTATAGATGAGTTAAGATAGTGGTGTTCAGAGCAGGGTCACACCTGTTCTGCGGATGTAAATAAATGGATGTCCTTTGAATGGATGCATGAATGGAATAACTCTGGAGAAAGTGCTTCTTGTCAACATGTTGGTTCAAGCATGCCTCTCTGTCACGATCGTCTGACGAATGAGACCAAAGCGCAGCGCGTTGAGTGAACATGACTTTATTAAATTAAAGTGCAAGCACGAAAACCACAAAACAAATGACGATACGTGAAGTCCACAGTGACAAAGACTGAATACGGAACAAAAACCCACCCCACTAAGGTGAACACTGACAGTTTAAATATGGCTCCCAATCAGAGATAACGAGCCGACAGCTGACACTCGTTACCACTGATTGGGAGTCACACGACCAAACAAGGAAACCCAAACAAATACAACACAACCAATACCACACACAACCAAATGAACACACCCTGGCTCAAAATACACAGTCCCGGAGCCAGAGCGTGACAGTACCCCCTAAAGGCGCGGACTGCGACCGCGCCTCAAAACCCCAAACAGGGAGGGCTGGGTGGGCATTACTCCTCGGAGGCGGCTCCGGCTCCGGGCTTGACCACCACCCTTCTTCAATCCCCCCGTAGCGCCCCCGGTCCGATCTGACCCAGCTGGTAGGATCTGGACTGACGACGCGCACCCCTGGCTTGGCGCGTGAGGCAGGAACGGACCGGACCTGGCTGACGATACGCACCCTAGGCTTGATGCGTGGAGCCGGAACGGGCCTCACCAGGCTGACGACTCGCATCCCTGGCTTGGTGCGAGTAGTAGGAATGGGCTGGATCAGGCTGACGGCTCGCACCCTTGGCTTGGTGCGAGTAGCAGGGACGAGCTGAACCAGGCTGACGACTCGCACCCTTGGCTTGGTGCGAGTAGCAGGAACGGGCTGGACCAGGCCGACGACTCGTACCCCTGGCTTGGTGCGAGTAGCAGGAACGGGCTGGACCAGGCTGACGACTCGCCTCCCTGGCTTGGTGCGAGTAGCAGGAATGGGCTGGATCAGGCTGACGGCTCGCACCCTTGGCTTGGTGCGAGTAGCAGGAACGGGCTGGACCAGGCCGACGACTCGTACCCCTGGCTTGGTGCGAGTAGCAGGAACAGGCTGGATCCGGCTGACGACTCGCACCCTTGGCTTGGTGCGAGTAGCAGGAACAGGCCGGGCTGGGCTGGCGACGCACACCGTAGGCTCTGTGCGTGGAGCAGGAACAGGCCGGGCTGGGCTGACGACGCACACCGTAGGTTTTGTGCGTGGAGCAGGAACAGGCCGGGCTGGGCTGGCGACGCACACCGTAGGCTTTGTGCGTAGAGCAGGGACAGGCCGGGCTGGGCTGGCAACGCACCCCGTAGGCTTTGTGCGTAGAGCAGGAACAGGCCGGGCTGGGCTGGCGACGCACACCGTTAACTTAGTGCGTGGAGCAGGGACAGGCCTCACCGGACTGTGGAGACGGATAGGAGACCTGGAATGAAGAGCGGCCACAACCCGTCCCGGCTGAATGCCTACCCTCACACCCTCTGTGTGAGGCATCCGCACAGGACGTACAGGGCTGTGTACCCGTACCGACATGACAGCACGTGATACTGGAGCAGGATATCCGGGACCGCGGAGAGGCATAGGAGACCACGAGCGTTGAGCCGGCACACTCCGTCCTGGCTGCATACCCCCCTTCGCACGACACGTGCGGGGTGCTCGCACAGGACGTACAGGACTGTGCCGGACCACTCGTGGCACCGTACGCTGCTCCGCATACCGCGGAACCTGCCCCGTCCCATGCTGCCATGCCTGAGTACGGGAAGTTGGTTCCGCTCTCCATCCCGGCCTCGCCAACCTGCCTTCTGGCCCCCAAAACCCGGTGGCCTCCTCTCCAAATTGCCCTGTGGCAGCCTCCTGCTGCCCAGCCGCCCAAGCCATGTGCCCCCCCCCAAAAAACTTTTTGGGGTTGCCTCTCGTCCTTCCGACGATGACCCTGCTGACGCCGTTGCTCCTCTCCATCCTGGGTCTCCCCCTTCATCGCCCTCCGGTACCGGACGGCCTCCTCCTTCGTAATATGCCCCCAGCCGAGGAGGACATCCACCAGCGTTACCTCCTGCGTGTGTTCCTGGACACGCTGCTTGGTCCTGGTACGGTGGGTTTTTCTGTCACGATCGTCTGACGAATGAGACCAAAGCGCAGCGCGTTGAGTGAACATGACTTTATTAAATTAAAGTGCAAGCACGAAAACCACAAAACAAATGACGATACGTGAAGTCCACAGTGACAAAGACTGAATACGGAACAAAAACCCACCCCACTAAGGTGAACACTGACAGTTTAAATATGTCTCCCAATCAGAGATAACGAGCCGACAGCTGACACTCGTTACCACTGATTGGGAGTCACACGACCAAACAAGGAAACCCAAACAAATACAACACAACCAATACCACACACAACCAAATGAACACACCCTGGCTCAAAATACACAGTCCCGGAGCCAGAGCGTGACACTCTCTCTTTCTCCTCTCTCAATCTCACCCTCTCTCTCCCTCTCTTATATAAGTGTCAATACCAGACGCCCACCTACAGTAGGTGAGCATTTTAATCTGACTGAGGGGGCTTATGCAACTGTTTCCTGCTGTTCAACATCACCTTAACCTCTATGTAGCGTGAGAAGACAGAACATAAACATGCATGCCAACAATGCATGCATGCATGCATGCACACACACACACACACACACACACACACACACACACACACACACACACACACACACAGTGCCAATGTTCTCCTCCGCAACTAACCACCCTGCTTATCAATGTGCAAGTGTCCAGCCCTCTTTCACCTGAAACTGGCTGAGGGAGAGGTAAAGAGAAAGAAAGGAGAGGACTTAAAGAGAAATGTGAAGTCAGTCAGCCACTGGCGGCCTGCCAACACGCAAAGGAGATGAGATCCATTATTTCAAAGGAGATGAGATCCATTCTTTCAAAGGAGATGAGATCCATTATTTCAAAGGAGCTGAGATCCATTCTTTCAAAAGAGCTGGGATCCATTCTTTCAAAGAACGTGAGATCCATTCTTTCAAAGGAGATGAGATCTATTCTTTCAAAGGAGATGAGATCTATTCTTTCAAAGGAGATGAGATCCATTCTTTCGAAGGAAATTAGATAAATTATTTCAAAGGAGATGAGATCTATTCTTTCAAAGGAGATGAGATCCATTCTTTCCAAATTGACTGTACACAATAACTCATGTAGTTACAACTCCACGATGTCACACAAATATGAAGGGAACGTTTTAGTTCTGGGTCACAGGGGTCAGTGTAAAGACACCAAAGTGTGGTTGTGAGTTATAAGTTTGATTCCCCCATGGGCCACATATTCTGTATGATGTGGCTTCGGACTAAAGTTCTGCTAAATAACCCTAATAATATATGATTGTTATCAAACCAAACATGCCTGTGTCCTCAGACTCATGTTGTCTTGCTTCTGTCCTTTGTTCTTTCTGTTTTGTCCCTTTTTGTCCCTCCAGCCTTCCTCTACCAGGAGTACCGGGACACATCCAAGCAGCAGGAGATCGAGCAGCGACGGCAGCAGGATGGGTTGACCTTGGGGGTCAGCACGGGGTTAGGGGTGACATCCCCACCGGCCCTGCAGCTGCAGCTGAGGAACAACTCTCGCTCTCTGAGTCTGTGGCAGAACCTGGAGGTCGTGCAGCAGAGTGGCCTGCTCACCCAGCTATCGCAGAGAGAGGTCATCATACAAGAGGTGAGAGGTCAAAGGTCATACAGTAGAAGGAAGGGCTGTCACGATCGTCTAGAACAGATGAAGACCAAGGCGCAGCGTTGCAGACGAACATACTGAACTTTATTATCTTCAGTGATAATAAGCACCACAAAACAACAAAACGATAACGTGACAGTTCACGGTCTAACACAACAGACTAGAAACAAGATCCCACCAACACTAAGGGAAAACCGACAGTTTAAATATGGCTCCCAATCAGAGACAACCAGCCACAGCTGACACTCGTTGCCTCTGATTGGGAGTCACTCAGGCCAACAAAGAAATAAACAAACTAGAACTCCCAACAAAGAAATACAACACATAGAATGAACACACCCTGGCTCAACATATAGAGTCCCAGAGCCAGGGTGTGACAATACCCCCCCCTAAAGGCGCGGACTGCGACCGCGCCTCAACTAGAACAAAACAGGGGAGGGCTGGGTGGGTATTCCTCCTCGGCGGCGGTTCTGGCTCCGGGCTTGCCCACCACCCTCCAATAAACCCCCCATAGCGCCCCTGGTCCGGTCTGGCCCCGCTGGCTGGGGCTGAACTGGACGTAGCAGGAGCGGTTAGCTTCAGCTCCGTTGTGGAGCAGTTGACCGGTACCTGATTAGGCACTGGTGACCCAGGCACGGGTTGTGCTGGACTGACGACGCGCACCCCTGGCTTGGTGCGTGGAGCCGGAACGGGCCGGACCGGGCTGACGACTCGCACCCCTGGCTTGGTGCGTGGAGTAGGAACGGGCCGGACCGGGCTGACGATGCGCACCCCTGGCTTGGTGCGTGGAGCAGGAACGGGCCGGACCGGGCTGACGATGCGCACCCCTGGCTTGGTGCGTGGAGCAGGGACAGGCCGGACCGGGCTGGCGACGCACACCGTAGGCTTGGTGCGTGGACCAGGGACAGGCCGGACTGGGCTGGCGACGCACACCGTAGGCTTGGTGCGTGGAGCAGGGACAGGCCGGACCGGGCTGGCGACGCACACCGTAGGCTTGGTGCGTGGAGCAGGGACAGGCCGGACCGGGCTGGCGACGCACACCGTAGGCTTGGTGCGTGGAGCAGGGACAGGCCGGACCGGGCTAGCGACGCACACCGTAGGCTTGGTGCGTGGAGCAGGGACAGGCCGGACTGGGCTGGCGACGCACACCGTAGGCTTGGTGCGTGGAGCAGGGACAGGCCGGACCGGGCTGGCGACGCACACCGTAGGCTTGGTGCGAGGGGCCGTAACAGGCCGGACCGTACTGGGGACACACACCACTGGCTCTACCCCAGGATCTGGAACGGGCCGGACCGGACTGGTAACACACCCCAGTACCTCTCGCCGTGCCTCTAAACCTTCTTTCCCTACTTTGACCAGTGGCCCCCGTAACCTGGTGGCCTTCTGAATACGCCCCTTTTCTGCCTCCGTCAGCCCCGTCGTCCATGCCCTGTGCCCCCCCCTAAAAATGTTTTGGGGTTGCCTCTCGACCGTCCGACGACGACACTGATCACGCCGTTGCTCCTCTCTCCGTCGCCTCTCTACTGTCTCACTCCATGGCCGGCGATCCATCCCGGCCATGATTTCCTCACAGGTCCAGGACCCCTGCCCGTCTAAGATCTGCTCCCACGTCCAGGCCGCCTGCTCCTGGACACGCTGCTTGGTCCTGTGATGGTGGGATCTTCTGTCACGATCATCTAGAACAGATGAAGACCAAGGCGCAGCGTTGCAGACGAACATACTGAACTTTATTATCTTCAGTGATAATAAGCACCACAAAACAACAAAACGATAACGTGACAGTTCACGGTCTAACACAACAGACTAGAAACAAGATCCCACCAACACTAAGGGAAAACCGACAGTTTAAATATGGCTCCCAATCAGAGACAACCAGCCACAGCTGACACTCGTTGCCTCTGATTGGGAGTCACTCAGGCCAACAAAGAAATAAACAAACTAGAACTCCCAACAAAGAAATACAACACATAGAATGAACACACCCTGGCTCAACATATAGAGTCCCAGAGCCAGGGTGTGACAAGGGCAGAGAGAGAGAGAGGTCAAAGGTTATACTGGAGGGTGAAAAGTCAGAGAGGTCTTACTGGTGGTGAATGGGAAGTGAGAGCCTTACATGACCTGTGTCCTCTCTCTCTTCTCTAGGCCATGTTTGAGCTGGTGACCTCAGAGGCATCCTACTACAAGAGTCTGGAGGTGCTGGAGACCCACTTCCTGAAGAACCCTGTGCTGGTCAACACACTCAGCCAATCAGACATGCACTTCCTGTTCTCCAACATCAAGGAGGTGATGAAGGCCAGCGAGAGGTAAGAGAAGCGTGTGTGTGTGACTAATCAGCCCCTCATTCTCTCTGCAACGTGTGATTACTGACCCCACTAAACTGCTGTTAAGCTTTCTGAAAGTAAAAGGTTAACAAGTCCTTATTAATCTTTCATTCCTTATCATACTGTAATAGTTGTATAGTGACCTTTATTCACCTGTCCCCTGCTGGTGATGTCATACTATACATCCTTCCTTAGGTTCCTGATGGACCTGGAGAACCGTATCGAACAGTCCCTCCAGATCTCAGAGGTGTGTGACATCGTCCACCACCACGCCGTCAAGCACTTTCACGTCTTTATCACCTATGTCATCAACCAGGTGTACCAGGAGAAGAACTACCGACGCATTCTGTGGGTACCCCTCCAACTAATGTCTATAGTAGTAGGATATGTGGTTTAACATCTCTGTTGGTACCCCTCCAACTAATGTCTACAGTAGTAGGATATGTGGTTTAACCTCTCTGTGGGTACCCCTCCAACTAATGTCTATAGTAGTAGGATATGTGGTGTAACCTCTCTGTGGGTACCCCTCCAACTAATGTCTATAGTAGTAGGATATGTGGTGTAACCTCTCTGTGGGTACCCATCCAACTAATGTCTATAGTAGTAGGATATGTGGTTTAACATCTCTGTTGGTACCCCTCCAACTAATGTCTATAGTAGTAGGATATGTGGTGTAACCTCTCTGTGCAGTAGTACAATATGGATGGTGTTGTGGTTGGTATGGTATGACTTTCTGCACAATGGAAAGTCATGTGGTGGTTTGAACATGCCTGTGTTTTGTGTTGGCTGTCTTTGGGGTGGTTTGAACATGCCTGTGTTTTGTGTTGGCTGTCTTTGTGGTGGTTTGAACATGCCTGTGTTTTGTCCAGCCAGGGAAACCAGTCGTTCCGCGAGGCCATGGCTCAGCTGGAGAACCAGCCGCGTGTCCGAGGCCTCTCCTTCACCTCCTTCCTCATCCTCCCCTTCCAGAGGATCACAAGACTCAAAATGTTGGTCCAGGTAAGTGGAGCAAGAGAGTGGGCTGAAACAAGATGGGGAAGCATGGCGTTGCTGAAAAGCGAATAATGGTTGTGATAATGCTTTACTGTGTGCTAACATATTGCAGTATCAGTATTCAGTATTTTTTTTTTTGGTGTTGAGCTTTTGATGCTGTGTTTGCTTGCAGAACATTCTGAAGAAGGCAGAGGAGAATTCTGAGAGGGAGGCCAATGCCATCAAGGCTCACCAGCAGCTGGAGCAGGTACGGTAGGGAGGGGTGCTGACTTTTCTTGGGTCCATTACTGACGCAGGTACAGTAACAGTACCAGACCAGTTTACAGTACTAAACTAGTTTACAGTATCAAACCAGTTTACAGTACTAAACCAGTTTACAGTACCAAACCAGTTTACAGTACTAAACCAGTTTATAGTACTAAACCAGTTTACAGTATCAAACCAGTTTACAGTATTAAACCAGTTTACAGTACCAAACCAGTTTACAGTACCAAACCAGTTTACAGTACTAAACTAGTTTACAGTATCAAACCAGTTTACAGTACTAAACCAGTTTACAGTACCAAACCAGTTTACAGTACTAAACCAGTTTATAGTACTAAACCAGTTTACAGTATCAAACCAGTTTACAGTATTAAACCAGTTTACAGTACTAAACCAGTTTACAGTACTAAACCAGTTTACAGTACCAAACCAGTTTACAGTACTAAACCAGTCTGGGCGAGATGACAGGGTGCTGGATTTGGTTCAGTACTGGCCTGGGGCGTGTTAGAGGAAGTAGTGCGGGTGGTGATTATGGCATGTCATGGTGTTGAGTGTTGCATCAAAAACAATCATCGCCATCATCATGTTGGGAAGACTTAGTGTTGCCACAACTCTCTGTGTATTGAATTATGATTGTCATGATGAGGTTAATTGTCGTCGCCACAAACAAAGGAATGTAGTTTTAATTGGAGCATCAAGTATAGCCTCTACATAAACATTTAGTTTGCTCTCTGAAACAGGTTTAGCAGCCATTCCTTTGGACTCACAATTTGCATATATTCTTTGCCTCCCAGTAATGTTTGTTAAAGAGATTCTCCGGTACTTTTATATAATTTTTTGCCAGTAGTTCTGAAAGTGGAGCTCATGAGCCACTCGACTTCGTCTCGGGCCTAACAACACCCGTGCCAATATATCCTCCAAACACCGGCTTCTTTGGCATTATTGCTTGATTATACCATGGCATTGTTGAATACTCCTTTCTGATTGGCTTGAAGGTCATTCTAGAGTGTGCATTATTTCCCTATAATGCATGGTATATTTGCACGGTATAATTCAATGGCTATAGTTCATTTTTACATGTTTTGTTTGAGCTGCTTTTGAATAGCAAGCTAAGACTGATGGTTTGGTTAGCTAAACTAGCAAGTCTGTTTGTTTGGTTACCACGGCAACTACTGTAGCTATCTAGTAAACTTGCTAGCTACTTCAGTGGATGTTGAACACATTTTTTGTGGCAAATGAACACATTTCTACTGGCAAATGTGCTAAAATATAGCCATGGTATAAAAGGGATAATCAATGAGGCGTTATGCGTTCTCTGGAAAAGAATGCAGATCTGTGGAATGTCAGTTCCACTCCGCTAGCACATCGTGGAACACACCTTTTACGTCGTTGATTATCCCTTACATAAACTACACATTGACACATCCAGCCCAAAGCGGGAGGTTTAAAAAATACTTACTAGTCGCCAAAGTTCCGGAGCATGTCTTTAACTGCCTATATACAATTCCAAGGGAGTGTTGGGATGTGTTCCTTATATAATGGTTTGTTTGTGCGCATGTCAGATTGTGAAGGAGTGCAACGAGGGTGTGAGGAAGATGAGTCGTACAGAGGAACTCATCAGCATTGAGAAAACACTGGAGTTCAAGTCTAAGGTACCTGCAGCCGCCAGTCATGTGACAACATGTCTATATTCTGTATAGTCAAACAGTGACACTGCCAGACTGGCACAAACAGACTTGATCAAAGGTTATCTATCTCAGTTAGGTTCATTGCCTGTTTGAATCCTTTAAGGAGATCGATAGACTGAAATGTTGGCATTTCAACAACAACAACAAATCTGATGTAAATAAAGACATCTCCATGATCTATAATAACCCTGAGTTGAACTCTGACCTTGTGACCTGTGACCCTCTCCCTCCAGTCGGTGCCGGTGATCTCCCACTCCCGCTGGCTGCTGAAGAAGGGTGAGGTGCAGCAGATGGCCGGGCCCAAGAGCACTAGGACCATGCGGAGCAAGAAGCTCCACCACCCTGTCTACCTGTTCCTCTTTAACAACCTGCTGCTCATCACCAAGCGCAGCTCCAGGTCAGCACATGACATCATCACACAGAGACAGCTAGTGGTCATTGGGGGTCGCAGTGTACACCCACTTTCAGTTTGGGACTTTCTATTGCTCCCCCTCACAACACATTATTTTGTATACAGGCAGTTTTGAAGTCTACTACCTGCCAAACTGCCCTTTGCTCACAGGAGGCTTTGTGAATGTGTGTGTCTGTGTGTGCGTGTCTCCGTCAGTGGTGAGAAGTTCCAGGTGCTGGACTCGTGCACGCGGGCCATGCTGAGGACTGAGGACCTGGAAGACCATGGTCAGATGCTGGCCAACGTGTTCAACCTGAAACTCCTGGAGAACCAGGAGGAGAGGCCTGTCAACTACATGCTCAAGACCTCCAGCATGTGAGTGACTACAACTAACAGTATTATATTTGAGCCTCAAGCCCCCTCGGCACCTAGAGTACTCTGTACACTACTTCTCTGTATGTCATTGATCCGTTATAAACAATCTCCCATGTGTGCTTGTGTGCTGCTGCCAGGAGTGATAAGCTGCGCTGGATCTGTGCTCTCACGCCAAACCGCCGCCCGCGATTCATGTCTACAATCGCCCACCGACCAGGTGAGAAGTACACAAAGATGACACACACCGACTCAGAGATGACATCCACTACTCACAGCTGAACTCTTAGGTACCAAATAACAGGTGGTATATACAGTATGTTATTAATGTGCCACTGTGTGTGTGTGTGTGTGTGTGTGTGTGTGTGTGTGTGTGTGTGTGTGTGTGTGTGTGTGTGTGTTTGCGTGCGTGTGTGTGTGTGGTCAGCCTTTCCCCAGGTCCAGTGTATTCAGTCATACTCGTCTCAGGAGCCAGATGAGCTGTCTATTGAGATGGCTGACGTGCTGAACATCCTGGAGACGACAGACGATGGTGAGACCAGACAACATATCTCCTGGGAGATCTTATTACTAGCTCTACTGTAGATTTACCAGGCTGCCTGTTATTTAATATCTCTCCCTTTACTCCCTCTCTTTCTTTATCTACACTCCTCTTCCACTCTTCCCTCTCTTTCTCTCTCTCCCCTCTCGCTCTCACTCTCTTTCTCCCCTCTATCACCCCCTCAGGCTGGATGATGGGTGAGATGCTCCATGATGGAGAGAGGGGCTGGTTCCCCTGTCGGGTGGTAGAAGAGATCCAAAACCAGGAAGTGCGGGCCCAGAACCTCAGGGAGTCAGAGGATCCACCTGGCCCAGGGAGGGGGCGCTTCCTCAGGGGCCAGGCTGGGCTCCAGGGGGGGCAGACGCAACCCCAAAACACCCAAAGTCTCACATTTCTTCAGTACCTGGACTGACCAGTCAGAGGAGGAGCAGTGAAGCACATGATATTCCACCCTGAAAGTGGTTGGTTGGAACCCCCTGGCAGCAATCTTTACTGGACCACATGGATCAAATGACAGAGATCATGGGATTTGAGCATGGGATTGCAATGGAGGAAAGTGACATCATGCAATGACATTATTTCCAGTTAACTGTTTCCCTTTCTCAGGTGGTTTTGGTGTGCCAGGGTTTAGGGTCCCAGGCTGCAGGGTTTAGGGTCCCAGGCTCCAGGGTTTAGGGTCCCAGGCTCCAGGCTCCAGGGTTTAGGGATCCAGGCTCCAGGGTTTAGGGTCCCAGACTCCAGGGTTTAGGGTTTAGGGTCCCAGGCTCCAGGGTTTAGGGTTTAGGCTCCCAGGCTCCAGGGTTTAGGGTCCCAGGCTCCAGGCTCCAGGCTCCAGGGTTTAGGGTCCCAGGCTCCAGGGTTTAGGTTCCCAGACTCCAGGTTCCAGGGTTTAGGGTCCCAGGCTCCAGGTTCCAGGGTTTAGGGTCCCAGGCTCCAGGGTTTAGGTTCCCAGGCTCCAGTGTTTAAGGTCCCAGGCTCCAGGGTTAAGGGTCCCAGGCTCTCCCAATGTGTTCTACGATCAGAGCGCTTCTTCCATAACTCCACACACTGCATGTCTTACAATACCTCCAGTGGAATTGTCACGATCGTTGTAAGAGGCAGACCAAGGCGCAGCGTGATAGGCGTACATCTTTTAATGAGTACTTGACACCATAACAAAACAACAAAATGATACGTGAAGTCTAAAGGTTCACCAACACAAACCTATACAGAACAAGATCCCACAAATAACTAGTGCCAACAGGCTGCCTAAGTATGGTTCCCAATCAGAGACAACGAGAATCAACTGCCTCTGATTGGGAACCACCCTGGCCAACATAGAAAACACGAACTAGAACACAACATAGAAAATCACACATAGAAAATCCACACCCTGGCTCAACATATAAGAGTCCCCAGAGCCAGGGCGTGATAGTACCCCCCCTCCCAAAGGCGCGGACTGCGACCGCGCCAACCAAACCCAACAGGGGAAGGGCCGGGTGGGCATTCCGCCTCGGAGGCGGATCCGGCTCCGGGCGTGACCACCACTCTCTCGCTACCCCCCCGTAGCTTCCCTGGTCTGGTCTGGCCCTGCTGGCCGGAGCTGGACTGGACACCGGTGGAGCGGATTGCTCAGGCACCGGTGGAACAGGCACGGGCTGTGCCGGACTGACGACGCGCACCACTGGCTTGGTGCGGGGAGCAGGAACAGGCCGGACCGGGCTGACGACGCGCACCACTGGCTTGGTGCGGGGAGCAGGAACGGGCCGGACCGGGCTGGCGACGCGCACCACTGGCTTGGTGCGGGGAGCAGGAACAGGCCGGACTGGGCTGACGACGCGCACCACTGGCTTGGTGCGGGGAGCAGGAACGGGCCGGACCGGGCTGACGACGCGCACCATTGGCTTGGTGCGGGGAGCAGGAACAGGCCGGACCGGGCTGGCGACGCGCACCACTGGCTTGGTGCGGGGAGCAGGAACAGGCCGGACCGGGCTGGCGACGGGCACCACAGGCTTGGTGCGAGGGACAGGAACAGGCCGGACCGTACTGGGAACACACACCACTGGCCTTGTGCAGGGATCAGGAACGGGCCGGACCGGACTGGTAATACACCACAGTACCTCTCGCCGTGCCTCTACACTCTCCTTCCCCCTCATGACCAATGGCCCCCGTAACCTGGTGGCCTCCTCTCCTAGTCCGCAAACTTGCCCTGTAGCTGCCTCCAGCAGCCCCGTCGTCCATGCCGTGTGCCCCCCCCAAAAAAAATTACTTGGGGTTGCCTCTCGCCTGTCCGACGACGGCCCGGTTGGCGCCGCTTCTCCTCTCCTGCCTGGGCATCCTCCCTCATCGCCCTCCGGTAGCGGACGGCCTCCTCCTCTGTGATTCTCCCCCAACCGAGGAGGACATCTACCAGAGTAACCTCCTGTTCCATACCCGGCGTTTGCTCCTGCACACGCTGCTTGGTCCTATTTTGGTGGGATCTTCTGTTACGATCGTTATAGGAACCGGACCAAGGCGCAGCGTGATAGGCGTACATCTTTTAATGAGTACTTTACACAATAACAAAACAACAAAACGATACGTGAAGTCTAAAGGTTCACCAACACAAACCTATACAGAACAAGATCCCACAATTAACTAGTGCCAACAGGCTGCCTAAGTATGGTTCCCAATCAGAGACAACGAGAATCAGCTGCCTCTGATTGGGAACCACCCTGGCCAACATAGAAAACACGAACTAGAACAAAAACATAGAAACTACAACATAGACACTACACACCCTGGCTCAACTTTTAAGAGTCCCCAGAGCCAGGGCGTGACAGGAATGATTCAGCACTAACAGTCTAACTATAAAACAAGGCTCAGGTGGAACAGGAGCTATGCATGTGATGGGAGAAGATAACCACATAAACTGTTTTCAAGGGGATGGTAGCATGTGAATGTATCGTAACCTTGCCTCAACTGCATGGGTGTATTTTGTTCTTTCATTTTTTAAAGTGCTTCTTTGCTAGAGATTTAAGTCTCCCAGAACAATGGCTTGACCATCCACCCTTTTGTAAAGAGCAACTCCTCTATTGAAACCATACAAGAAGCAAGTTTTAAAAACTGTCCACTTGCATTGAATGGAAATTAGCCGTGAATGTTTCATGATTCTGTCCAGTAAATAGAACAATCACATGACAGAGTGCTCAGTATTGGGCTGGAGGTAATTGACTGGAGAAGACGAGCACTACAGAATCAGTGGACATGTGTTCTGGGGGTCAGTTCCCTTGCCAATACTGATACGCCACTTACACATGCACGCTGACATACGTACACACACACACACACACAGTGGGGAAATCCTGCACAACTTGTCCAACGCCAAAAACCCTCCACAGACCCCTGGTCCTGAAGCATCTGCACAGAATGTGCCAGCACAACGACAGCACTGGAATGGCATGCGAGTGACAAAACATTTGTGTTTCTTTGTGAGTATCATGAGTGTGTGTATATTGTAAGCCTTGAATGTTCAATATGTAATTAAATAATTACTGAATAATTGTGTAATTTCATTATGTAAGAAATACTTTTTTGCTAATAAAAACTACATCTGAAATTTAAATTGACATGATTTGTTTATTCTGTTGATAACTGGTTTGACTGGTATTTAGCCCACATGTTGTACACTGATTTAGGTTTATCGCTGAATGAATTCCTGGTAATGTGGAGATGTGATTTAACCTGCATAAAGGTTATCAGGTGGTGAATCAGAACCTTGTCTTGCTGACACAATATTCATGTTTACAAAACATTAGACAAACATTAGACCATCTTTTAACATAGTATGTGAACAATTGAGCATTACTATTTATATAACAGGGTGGCAGGTAGCCTATCGCAGTCAGTCAAACCCGGTCCGTGGACCGGCGCCGGTCCGTGGAGGAATGCTTGCTGATCCGCAGCATATTTGTCTTGTATAAATAGGCCTACTTGAGGTAGGCCTACTTGCGCAATGCGCTGAACTACATATGCTACATGCATGCTGCAGTACAGGTTTAAGATGGGATATATTTTGAACCTAGGCTGCATGAAACAAAATTGTGTTGCCATGACGAAGTATAGCTACACTAAACACACACACTAGTATACATTGGCGACCTGTCATATATATTTTTAGGCTGTTTTGCATGTTATTTTGACATTAATATGTATCACATATCAGTTTGTAAACACTGTAAAATAAAATAAAATAAAATCGTTGAGTTAATAAAGCCTCATACAAACATGGTCTCTTTTTTGCTTTCTTGAGTAAGGCAGCTCCAAAATGCAGGTGTTTCAGCCTAATTTAGTGCTTTCTGTGGTGGAGGGGCAGCCAGCAGAAAATACAGAGCGTAGTGGTTGGTAATCTTCTCTAGTTGCGCCGTGATTGGCTCAGTGTTCTGTCACTCATGGGGACACTACATCACCGCAAAATCTACAGGGAGCGCTAGAAAGTTCAAGCTCCCTTGGGTGCTGCCATAGATGTACATTAGAAGTGCCCATCCAAGAAGACTCAAGGTCATTGGCCACAGATAAAACGATGTCAAATCACGTTATATCTACCGTAGGTTTGATTGGACTGATCATGTCAACATCATACATTCAAAGTCTTAGCTAGCAAGCTAGACAAGCAGTCATCATCATGAATCACGTCGACAATCTACTGGCAAATCCTTTTCAATCCTTGTCATATGAAGAGAAATTATAGAGAAAACATATCGGTGCTCATCGGCCATTGGACATAGACATTACACAACATGTTGGAAGTCGCAAATTCAACAATGAGTGGTTTGGAAGGAATCAGTGGCTAACTGCAAGCATTGCAAAGCAATTAGTATATTGCTTCCCCTGCCTGCTATTCGGTGGAGAGGGTGTTTTGGTCCAAGTCTGGGTTTAAGGGTCTCTTTTCCAAACTTAAAAGGATAAACATTCACGCAACACCATGGGCCAGAAAAGGTTGAATACATACCCCATGTTGTCAAGTCAACATGATGAAAACAACTGGAAACTGAGAACTAGGAAATCTCAGACTTCAGTTAGTTCAAGAAAACTGGGAACTTGGGGAAAATGAGCTCCGACTAGGAAAATACTTTTTGAACGGTCATCCAACTGGGAATTCCAAGTCGGGAACTCTGGCCTCTTTCTAGGGCTCCGACCTGAAGATCACTGACGTCATGATTCGACCTGCTTTTTTCCAGAGTTCCCAGTTGTCTTGAAAGCACCATAAATCCTAAGAATGCCAGACTTTGATGATAAAGTTCCATGACAAGATTTGCCCATAAGAAGGACCGCTGCACCACCTTCCTGTTCAAGGGAGCACAGCACAACGGTGAGTCCAAAAATATATTGTATGCTGCTGCATAAATGATGTAATATGCCAGGGAGATATGTATACCTTAGCTAAGAAAGTAATACTAAGTGTATGTTGTGTAGTAAGCTGTTAGCAGCCCATGTGCCTCACCCTAATAATTTGGTCCCTTTCCCACTCATAACTTAGCCTACTGTTCTGACTTGGTGGTGCACATGTAGCCTATAGCCTGTTTTAGAGAATTGTCATCATCGAATATTGTAATATCAGCTTTTATGCCCCTTTTATTTATCGTATGGTTCTGACTTGGTGTACAGGGAGAATACTGTAAGATGGCCCATGTTCTGAATTCTGTCACTGTAGATTTCAAAAGTGCTGAACAAATAGTAATATTGACTTTGTCCATCTTAGCTCGCTCATTAATGTCTTAATCAAAATTACAGATTGCCTCTTCTCTGCTCATCGTTCCCTTATGCCATAGTTTGTACATTTCAATTGTCAGTAGAAACCACATTTGTTTAAGCAAGTCAGCCATATCAGCTATGTTTTTTTTAAAGGCAGTAAATTAGGCTGAATTAACTGTTTCGCTGCCAGACAAGGCTCCGCTGATAGCCAGGTGTAGCGGTGGTAAGGACTCACTCTATGGTCCTCTGTAGCTCAATTGGTAGCGCATGGCGCTTGCAACACCAGGGTAGTGGGTTCGATCCCCGGGACCACCCATATGTAAAAATGTATGCGCACATGACTGTAAGTTGCTTTGGATAAAAGCGTCTGCTAAATGGCATATTATATTATTATTATGGTGCTGAAAAGAAAGCTCTGCTGTTGGGACAGCTTTATGTAGGCCCTAACAGTTTGTGGGCACCGTTTGTCACCATTATAGTGCAATGAATGTATTGTTTAGTGTTGTGTTGTGTAGTGTAGTGGCTTTGCTGGCATGCATCTAAAATGTTTTTGAGTTTGCCCCACCAAGGTTTACGTGCTAAAATCACCACTGCTAGTGTAGCCCTGCTGCGTATTCTACATGCTTGCGCTCTCTCTCTCCCTGGATTTGTTTCAAATGACAGCTGCCCACCAAAACCGGTCTGTCAGTCTTGCCTCAGCAACTATGCTATGAAGCCATCGAAAATGCGCAAACATTTAGAAACAAAGCAAAACCATCTCAAGTATAAACCGTACGAAAAAGAGATGAGATGACCGACCAAACAGAAATGCTGCACAATAATTTCACAGACAACTACATTTTACTGAAGGCTTCATACTCTCTCATTACATTTCCAAATGCCAGGCTCCTTTCACTATAGTTGAAAAAGTGGTCATGCCCCCAGTCGTGGATGCTTGCTGATAAGTTTTAGTCCCAACTGCTGCTACAAAGGTCAGTGAAATCCCACTTTAAAATAACACTGTCACGCGTAGAATCTAGGATATGGCAGATGATATTGAACCACAGGTTTTAGACAGAGCCCGCGCATCAAATTGGTTTGCAATCCAATTAGATGAGACGACTGACATTTTCAAATGCCCCGCTTCTTTAATATATTTGCTACACATACAGTGCATTCGGAAAGTATTCAGACCCCTTCCCTTTCTCCACATTTTGTTATGTTACAGCCTTATTCTAAAATTGATTAAATAAATAAAAATCCTCATCAATCTACACACAATACCCCATAATCACATAGTGAAAACAGGTTTTTTGATTTGCTTGCCAATTTATATAACCTAAAAACAGAAATACCTTATTTATATAAGTATTCAGACCCTTTGCTGAGACTCGAAATTGAGCTCAGGTGCATCCTGTTTCCATTGATCATCCTTGAGATGTTTCTACAACTTGATTGGAGTCCTCCTGTGGTAAATTCAATTGATTGGACATGATTTGGAAAGGCACACACCTGTCTATATAAGGTCCCACAGTTGACAGTGCATGTCTGAGCAAAAACCAAGCCATGAGGTTGAAGGATTTGGCCGTTGTGCTCCGAGACAGGATTATGTGGAGGCACAGATCTGGAGAAGGGTACCAAAAAATGTCTGCAGCATTGAAGGTCCCCAAGAACACGGTGGCCTCCATCATTCTTAAATGGAAAAAGTTTTGAGCCACCAAGACTCTTCTTAGAGCTGGCCGCCCGGCCAAACTGAGCAATCGGGGGAGAAGGGCCTTGGTCAGGGAGGTGACCAAGAACCCGATTGTCACTCTGACAGAGCTCCAGAGTTCCTCTGTGGAGATGGGAGAACCTTCCAGAAGGACAACCATCTCTGCAGCACTCCATCAATCAGGCCTTTATGGTAGAGTGGCCGGACGGAAGCCACTCCTCAGTAAAAGGCACATGACAGCCCACTTGGAGTTTGCCAAAAGGCACCTAAAGGACTCTCAGACCATGAGAAACAAGATTTTCTGGTCTGATGAAAGCAAGATTGAACTCTTTGGCCTGAATGCCAAGCGTCAAGTCTGGAGGAAACCTGGCACCATCCCTACGGTGAAGTATGGTGGTGGTAGCATCATGCTGTGGGGATGTTTTTCAGCAGCAGGGACTGGAAGACTGGTCAGGATCGAGGGAAAGATGAACGGAGCAAAGTACAGAGAGATCCTTGATGGAAACCTGCTCCAGAGTGCTCAGGACCTTAGACTGGGGCCCGGACTTGAACTCGATCGAACATCTCTGGAGAGACCTGAAAATAGCTGTGCAGCGACGCTCCCAATCCAACCTGACAGAGCTTGAGAGGATCTGCAGAGAAGAATGGGAGAAACTCCCCAAATACAGGTGTGCCAAGCTTGTAGTATCTTACCCAAGAGATGTGAGACTGTTATCGCTGCCAAAGGTGCTTCAACAAAGTACTGAGTAAAGGGTCTGAATACTTATGTGATATTTCAGTTTTTCATCTTGTACTATTCTATTTTTTTAATAATGTATATATCGATATAATAAAATATTGTTATTTGTTTATAAAGATTCAGTTGTTACATTGTTTTTATTGACAACACAGGTAATGTGATTGTGTATGATGACTCAATTATATTGTTTTGTCATTTATAGACAGACAGACCCTGAAGACAGCCCATACAGACAGACCCTGAAGACAGCCCATGAAGAAAGCATAGAGAGACAGACAGCCGATGAGTACAAGAGACAGACAGACAGACAGACAGCCCTTGAATACAGCCCATGAAGAAAGCATAGAGAAACAGACAGCCGATGAGTACGACAGACAGACAGACAGACAGACAGACAGACAGGCAGACAGACAGACAGACAGACAGACAGACAGACAGACAGACAGACAGACAGACAGACAGACCTTTGAATACAGCCCATGATGAAAGCGCAGAGAGAGACACTGCCCATAAGTACAACACAGACAGACAGACAGACAGACAGACAGACAGACAGACAGACAGACAGACAGACAGACAGACAGACAGACAGACAGACAGACAGACAGACAGACAGACTGACAGACTGACAGACTGACAGGCAGACTGATTGACAGAGAAACCATGAAGGAAGCCAAGTAAATACATAATTCATTAATTTAGTGTAAAGTAAAAATAAATTAAATATAATTTGTCTTTTTATTATGAAAAAGCAGTTGTCAATAATTTTTTACCAAAGCGTTACCCAGAAGAAGAACGCCATTCCTTGCTGGTCCCAGGCACAACATGTTTTGAGAAAGGCTGGCCTAGCGGTTAGAGAGTTGGGCCAGTAATCGAAAAATCTGTCGACGCTCCCCTGAGCAAGGCACTTAACCGAAACACATTTCATTGCACCTATCTGGTGTATGTGACAGTAAAACATATTGTATATTATACTGTAAGCTTTGAGAGATAAAGACTTGTAATTCAATGGGGATTTACCTATATTTATGTTTAACAAACATTAGACCTTTTAACATACTATCTGAACAATTGAGCATTACTTTCAATATATGCTATCTACTGATAATGTTGATGAAACACTACTTCCCCTGCTGTCCAGATAATGTAAATGCATCTGATTAGTAGATTACCAACCATAGGCTCTACTACTGCATATAGTAGGCCGCCCCTACACATTAGAATGAACAGATGTTTAGATTAGATGCCATGACTCACATCATCTACAGTTAGAGGTTCTAGTTTTGTCCAAATTGAGGCCAACCGTATCACCCCATGTTGTGTGCAGCAACCACTGTGGTGGTAAAACCGAACTATGGACAATTTTACTCCACTGATTACAGGAGCCACATCAGCCAGCCGACCACTGTGAATAAAAGCAATCAGAGTGCATTCATATCAAGTCCATAATCATACACTGTGCACTGTACTGAGAAAGTGGATAGAAGAGATACAATGTGCACTATCCCTCAACCATTGCAGTGAGTGCTCTAGTATTATCCACGGACCTGCACTGATACCAGAGAAGCCATTTGCTTTCTATCTTAGCCACTGTTTAAAATAGCCCCTCGCTCACTCACTGATCTCACAACAGCTAACAGTGTTTACTGTTTGTATTTGTGTCTGTGGAAGCATAGCAGAGTGCATAGAGTGCATGTGTGGGAGTGTGTGTTTTAATAGAGAGCTACAGCGGTTCCTTTGAGAGTGTTGACTGAAGGTTATGTGAACGTTGACTGAAGTTTGTGTGAATGTTGTCTGAAGGTTGTGTAAACATTATCTGAAGGTTGTCTAAACATTGTCTGAAAGTCGTGTAAATGTTTTCTGAAGGTTGTTTGAATGTTGTCTGAAGTTTGTGTGACGGTTAGAGCTGGTGGAGTGTCAGGATCTCTTCAGAGTGGACCTCTTTAAAAGGCTTCTGCAGGACCCTGAAAAGGTGATATGGAGTCTGTGGGAAATTATGAGGTATATAGCATATTACCTGGTACCTCCCTGCGTACCACAACGTGCCTAGTGGTGCCTGTTTTAATGAATCCCAAAGAAAAAAATGGTACTTTACAGTAGAAATTTCGTTATCGTATTAAACATACAGTGCTACCAAATAATATTTACATTTTTGTCATTTAGCAGACGCTCTTATCCAGAGCGACTTACAGTATGCAATTAGGATTAAGTGCCTTGCTCAAGGGCACATCAACAGATTGTTTACCTAGTCGGCTCGGTGATTCAAACCAGCAACCTTTCAGCCTAACGCTCTTGACTGCTATCTAAGGTTCTGAGTCTTTCCTCTGAAGTTCTAGAATCAGAGTTCTGAGGTAGCTCTGTTTCCAGGTTGGAGCAGCGGCTGGAGGCGATCAGTGGTCGTTTTTGGGAGCTGGATGAGGCAGCGAGGGTCCTGACAGAGGCTGGAGTGCCACAGGCAGGCTCTGGCCAAACAAAAACAACAGAAGCAGGTCTGGACATCTCTATTAGAGGACTGGTGAGACAGCCATCAAACAACACACTATGAAGACTATCACAGACCACTATCTTCATCATCATCGTCATCATCATTATCGTCATCATCTTTATTAATTCAAACCACTATGAATGTAGTGAATTTTGGATCTGGTATTTTGTTTATTTCATCTCTGCTGTAGGCTACATATTTGCCTCTCGGCTAAGGTGGTCATTATACATGATAATTGGTTAAATAAATGTGCTGAGGAGTATTTCTGTCTGTAATAAAGCCCTTTTGTGGGGAAAAACCCATTCTGATTGGCTGGGCCTGGCTCCCCAGTGGGTGGGCCTGGCTGCCAAGTGGGTATGGCCTATGCCCTCCAAGGCCCACCCATGGCTGCACCCCTGCCCAGTCATGTGAAATCCATAGATTAGGGCCTAATGAATTTATTTCAAATGACTGATTTCCTTATATGAACTGTAACTCAGTAAAATCTTTGAAATTGTTGCATGTTGCCTTTATATTTTTGTTCAGTATAGCTTACCGTGATTGGACTAAATTATTTTAGGATTATTTTATTTGTCACTGTATTAGACTAAGCATAGGTGATTTGATGATGTTGAAATGTTGAAGTTGAAATGGTGCGGTAACTCTCCTGTGTTCTAAAGCAATAGTTGTTTAGTAGTCCTAAAATGTCGGAAACATTAACTTGATTGACCATGCTGTAATAACTCCACCTGACAGATTGTCACGGTCGTTGACGAACGAGAAGGACCAAGGCCAAGCGTGATATGCATTCATGTTTATTTAACGAATAAACACACAACCAAAACAACAAACGAAAGTCCAAGGTAGCACACAAACTACATACCTTACACGGAACAAGATCCCACAACAAACAGGTGCCAAAAGGCTGCCTAAGTATGGTCCTCAATCAGAGACAACGAGCAACAGCTGCCTCTGATTGGGAACCACACAGGCCAACATAGATCTATACATACTAGATCTAACCATAGACAATAAACATAGCACAACACAACACAGAAAATACACACCCTGACTCAACAAATACGAGTCCTAGAGTCAGGGCGTGACAGTACCCCCCAAAGGTGCGGACTCCGACCGCGCCACATAAACATAACAGGATAGGGGCCGGGTGGGCAATCCACCTCGGAGGCGGATCCGGCTCCGGGCGTGACCACCACTTACTCTCCACCTCCCTGTTGCGCCCCTGGTCTGGTCTGGACCTCGGCGCGCTGCTTCCCCTCTCCTTCCTCCCACGACGTACCAAGCCCTGTCTGGACCCTGGTGTGGGAGACCCCGAACCTGGAGAGGGGCTGACGTCTGGGTCTGGACTGGAACCGCTGACTGGAGCTGGACCCGACGACGGTGGATCGAACTGCTCTGGCTCCGGAGTGGAGCCGCTGACCGGAGCTGGATCAGGCACCGGTGGAGCGGATTGCTCTGGCTCCGGAGTGGAGCAGTTGACCGGAGCTGGACCGGACCCCGGTGGAACGGATTGCTCTGGCTCCGGAGTGGAGCCGCTGACCGGAGCTGGACTGGACCCCGGTGGAGCGGATTGCTCTGGCTCCGGAGTGGAGCAGCTGACCGGTGCCGGACCAGGCACCGGTGGAACAGGCACGGGCCGTGCCGGACTGGACACACGCAACACTGGCTTTGTGCGGGGAGCAGGAACGGGCCGGACCGGGCTGACGACACGCACCACTGGCTTGGTGCGGGGGACAGGAACAGGCCGGACCGGGCTGGCGACGCGCACCACTGGTTTGGTGCGAGGGGCAGGAACAGGCCGGGCCGGGCTGGCGACGCGCACCACTGGCTTGGTGCGAGGGGCAGGAACAGGCCGGGCCGGGCTGGCGATGCGCACCACTGGCTTGGTGCGGGGGACAGGAACAGGCCGGACCGGGCTGGCGACGCGCACCACTGGTTTGGTGCGAGGGGCAGGAACAGGCCGGGCCGGGCTGGCGACGCGCACCACTGGTTTGGTGCGAGGGGCAGGAACAGGCCGGGCCGGGCTGGCGACGCGCACCACTGGCTTGGTGCGAGGGACAGGACCAAATAACTCCTGCTCCCTCTGAACCAATAGCCCCCTTAACCTGGTGGCCTCCTCTCCTAACCTGCAGATCCACCCTTGTCGCTGCCTCCTGCTGCCTCGTCGTCCACACCATGTGCCCCCCCCAAAATGTTCTTGGGGTTATCTCTCGGGTCTCCGTCGTCGGCACTGTTGCCGCCGTTTCTCCTCTCCTACCTGGGCATCCTCATTCATCGCCCTCCGGTAACGGACGGCCTCTTCCTCCGTAATTCTCCCCCAACCGAGGAGGACATCAACTAATGTAACCTCCCGTTGAATTCCCAGCGTTTGCTCCTGAACACGCTGCTTGGTCCTATTTTTGTGGGATCTTCTGTCACGGTCGTTGACGAACGAGAAGGACCAAGGCCAAGCGTGATATGCATTCATGTTTATTTAACGAATAAACACACAACCAAAACAACAAACGAAACGTGAAGTCCAAGGTAGCACACAATCTACATACCTTACACGGAACAAGATCCCACAATAAACAGGTGCCAAAAGGCTGCCTAAGTATTTGTCCCCAATCAGAGACAACGAGCAACAGCTGCCTCTGATTGGGAACCACACAGGCCAACATAGATCTATACATACTAGATCTAACCATAGACAATAAACATAGCACAACACGACACAGAAAAACACACCCTGAATCAACAAATACGAGTCCTAGAGTCAGGGCGTGACACAGATGTTGCTCTCCGTTTTTTTGATGAAACAAAGGTGTTGTTTAATTTATTCTGACATTTTGTCCAGGGGTGAAAGTAGATTTAATATCTTACTGGTACGGACACACAAGTGCGCGAACACATTTTTAAAAATACTACAACAATTACAGGGTAGCCTACTCTACTGACATTGACAAACATATCAATAAAAACAATGTTGTCTGATCCATATAACAGGCCTCCGAAAAGGGTCGCCACAAATTGTCATGAGAATTTCTATCTCTAATTAATCAAACTTAACTCTCTGAATAATTCCCAGAGGGTGTAAATTCTCTGGTTTAATCATGAATTAAACAAAGGTCCGCTACCAGCAAGAATGATCTGTATTATTATTCATGGAGAGCTCTGGCGCCAAAAAACATACATACAGCTTTTATATCCCTTGACACACAAAGGCACTTTGCTCCGCCCACCTTTTCACAGCTTCTCAGTCCCCTTCACCCTGGAATGCTTTCTCAGCAGTTTCTAACTCCTCCCCCTCTGTTAGTGGGTTGACACTACATTATAACTCTTAACACCGTTCATACATTTATACTGTATTTGGGGTGAAATCCTTTAGTCATTATTCTTAAAATACAAATTAATCTAACACAAATACAATATGATGCCCAATAAGATAGCCTACTGTTTGAATTTTGATAACTAAAAGACATGATTGGAATATATTTATTTGCATCTCTTTACAGCAATAGCCATTTGCTTTCCAAACCGTTTTTCCGCGATTGCATTTTTAAATATTGCTATATGCCTGGCTGGGTCTCTCTGCTTTTCACTGACAGTAACAACTCAACAATCATATATTTGGTATTTGCAGCACGCGCTGCGCAAATTGCTGGCTCTTCCGACTGTAGGCTATGTGATTTAAAACAATCCACAGCTTTTTTTATAAGCTAATGATCCTCTGTGCCAAATCATGCTTTCTGGTGTAGTAGCCTATTTTGAATGATTTTATTTATTTCTACATAGACAGGAATAAGCTAATTAGGCTATATAATTTTGGCAATTTAATTCAATTTACTTTAGGGAAAGCTTCCCCTAGCCTTATGGACACGCCACCAATGCCTTTTAATGTGGCATAAACACAACCAGTCATGATGTTTTCATCTGATTGTCAAACAATCATTTAACAAAGGCGCTCCTGTAGGAAAGCCACGCACATTCGTCCACTCACAAAATAATGTCAGCATCCAAACCCCAACAATGCACTGTGCACCCGCAATTTGATGAATGGAAAGGGAAAACTCTAACAAAACACCTACTGTACATGTATTATAATTACAGTCTGCTATTGTTATTAGGCCTACACTTGTTGCCTGAATTGATGCATCAACTGTTGTCCACGCGCGCCTCGGTCTCCGCCACTCATCTCTGCCTTGTCGGAAGCGTCTCCGCCACCACAAATGTGTTCTCCTAAAACCACAACGCAATTTGGAGCATATACCACCCGGTTTCCAGGCAATTCGCTAATATTTCATGCAGCTGACATGCAGTAATGTTAAATAATGGTGTAATAGACTATCTTTTTTTGGGGCATGTTGTAATAATTGTGATATGCTGACATTTTACCGGTACGGCATACCCCCACTATGTATTTTGCCGGTAAGCTGTACTGGACCATACCGCCTTACACTAACAATTAGGGGTTCAACCAGGGTTCTTCTAAGATCCTCAAAGTTCTTCGAAGAACCTTAAGGTTCTTGGCACTGAAAATTTCCCCCAAAAGGTTATTCCAAGAACCCCATAGGAGGTGGGGTTCATCGAGGAACCTTCTTAGTTGGTGAGGGTTCTTGCAGGAACTGCCCAACTGAAACATTGGATTTTAATTTGAAAGGACAGCAGGTGCAGGCACTTAACTGAAAAATGTTAAGGTCTTAATTGAAGGTAAGGTTTGTCCCTTGTGTGTTCTAAATTGATATTGTTTTATGATGATACCATCTATCTTTTCATATTTGTGCAAACAGAACATTTACCAAATTCAATGGATATCAATCAACAAAGAGGTAAGAATATGTAGGCTATAACAAATATGTTGAAGGCTAGCTGTATTGGGTGCAGATGACTGAACTGCCCTCTTTTGTGTCTGTAGGTATACAGACAAGGAGGCATACAAAGGTATGTCAATTGGTATTGGTATGTTATGCAGATCACATTTACCATCCTCTTCCCTTACCTCTTCATTGAATATCCCATAGGCCTCTACATTATGGACAAGGTATGTGTATGAAAACCATTACCAAAACAGTTTTTTTCATTCACATTTACCACAAAAACCAAGGTATGAATACTGTAATGTGCATGTTTTGTTAATCATCTGTATAATTACTATTTTTTGGATTCACAGACTTCACCCTCCCTACACCTCTGATGAATAAAATAGGAAACCTTTTCGATCACCATGCACTGCAAAATCATTCTGGCTATGGATACGGAGATCATCAACACATTAACATCAACACGCCAGAGGATATATCCATTGGACTTGGGGCTCTGCTGGGATTTTACCTCATATTTTGATTTTTTGATTCTGCTTTGCCACTAAAATCATAATAAACACTGACAACTAAAATATTGCATTATTGTTGTTATTGTTATGAGTATTAGTATTAATAATAGTTCAAAAATTAACACCAGAAGGTTCTTCGAGGATCCATTAAACGTTTTTTCAAAGAATTTATAGGGGTTCCCCCACAGTTTCAATGTGAAGAAACCTTGAAGGATACTTGTAGTGTCGAGAAAACGATGCTAATTATGCTGTGAGAACAAGGAGTCCGCTTACACTGTACTTTGATTATAAAGGTTTATTATATCAAAGGATTCCAGCGTAGATTTACAGACATCTGCAGACATCTGGAGAATAACCTGACCCAAACTCTAAATATGTTATTCTCCCCGTCCTTTGTTTTAACCGTGGTATTTATATCCTATGCTCTATGTAACATAATATGGGTGTTTTCCCCCTACAGACCTATCCCAGGACTCCACCTAACAGACTTCCTCTGCTTTAGGGTGCCCCTATAGAACTACTCTCCAGATGCTCCCCTTAAGCTGAGTCAACATCCTCTAAGACCATTTGCAACCATTAGCAAAGTCATAAACTGTCCAGATACCACATATTTCCCCCCTTCGAGACTAACTAAGTCTCGAAAACAAAAAGAATAGGATTATGACAAATAAATGTTTTTCTCTTATTGAGTATCTTTAACAATAAACCAAAAACACATTTTTCTATGGAGTGTAAATAAATTTCTATGAAATATGAACAAATCTTTATGGAGTGTGAGAGCGAAAAACCTGTCTGGCAGCTTTCTTTCCAAATATCCATCAATCAATCAAGACAGTAAAATTCTCTCACGGCCCCTCTGCCCCAGGCAACCACTTAAGTACTCCAGATCAATTCATACATCTTTATCAATGCATTTTAAACTATGATGCAATTTGAATACACATAAAAGCCTCAGCAAACAAAATACAATCAAATTTGTCCACATTCAGGCTGGTCGACCCATCGGACCCTCCTGTGGATTCTCTCTATCCCTGCCTAGACCCAATATCCCTAAGCATCCACAAAATAAACAAAAACATCTGAGATCCCCACATGTACCCAATAACAGCTAATATAATTCTTCAAAAATTAATACAGAAAGAATATGACACAAATTATGTATTACACATGCAAATATGTCTATATATCATTGCAGACACTGGAATGTAGTCCATTACACTTCATCTCCTCAGCAGTGTCGACTTCCAATGCAACGTCGATGATGGAATCTGAACCTTTCCACACCTTCCTTGTTCCACTTCCTCCAGTCCCTTCATATTGTCCCTTCATATTGTCCATGTTTGAGTATTTGAATCCCCTCTACACATTCCCCCATATGCTTCTGGAAGAAAAGAAAAGACCAAACTGTATCTTTTGCAAAAAACACATTCAAATTAAAACATCAATATCAACTAAAAATTATATATAAAATTATATATAAAATGAATCACATTCCATTTCCCCCCTTTGATTCATCACAAAATACTAAAATCACCATAATATTTAAAAACATGTGAAAAATTCAAAATTGATATCTATCCATCAATACTCCTTTGAGTCTTGACAGAAGGTTAAACCCTCTTATCGTTTCATTTGCAAAATCCTTCAAAATATAGGTAATATTATCTATGTTATCTTCCAAAAATGTTACACCATACCATGGAAAAAGTCCCCACTTCTCTCCTAGACTTATCCTCCAATGGTAGGCTTCCAGACTATTAAACTTCTCTCTTTCAGAATCAGATTTATCTCTTTCCCCTTGCTTCCCCTCTTTTAATTTAAAAAACCTCATATGGAAGCTTCAACTTCAACATGTAACAACATCCTTTCCATCCATAGGGTAAGAATATATTCTTTCTCACCACAAACCCCAGATGTTTCTAAAATTCCCAATAGTCATATTACCATGCAAAACTTCTCTCACCATCAAAGTCCTTCTCTTCTTACTAAATGAAACATCAAAATTTACATTATATTTCTCATTACTAACCTTATGTTCATGCTTACCCCAAAGTCATCATATAATCATCACCATCTGATATTCCCCTAAACATCCCCTTTCCATCGTATGTTTTATTTCCACAAAAACAGCTTTTAGCCCTCACCTCCAATGCTTCATGATGCGCAGTTAACTGATTTTCCTTCCCATCTAACAAATTCACATAGGTTAATTCATTTAACCAATAACACTTAAATCTAGGCCTAAACAAATGCTGCCTCAACGACATTATTTTATCTCTTAATGATTGTTGCTGATACAACAGCCATAATAAAGCATAAGATTGACACATACTTGATAGAGGTTTAGCTACCTTCTCTAAGATTCAACCCCATGTTCCTAGTGCTGGAATTCTCAACAGACATGGACCCTCAAGATTCCTCACTGATCTTACAGAATGAGGTAACTCCTTGAACCAAAGATTCCTACCTGCCCATCCATCTTTAATTTCCAAAACAGAAGAATCAAATCCATATGCCTTCCATTTAGTTTCTCTCTTCCCTAACGAACAGTATTGATCAGATATATCTTATTGTCTTCCATCAAAATCAAACAACTCATCCTGTACCTCCATGATAGTATTCTCCCTAATCTTTCCTCTAACATTACTCAAAATAAGTTAGCAATCACTCATAACCCTCTTCCACTTCATATCGTTGTACAAAATATACTTCCTTTCACTATTGTACTTCCTTTCACTAGGTGAAACAGCTTCTACTTCTTGTCCTCATAACAACACTTCTTCTCCATAATTATCTCTCCACATGAGAGGAATGTCACCTCTACACATTCCTTCTCTCACATCTACAAGGAAGATGAGCTGTACCACCCATCCTAACCCTAATGAAAGTATTTTCCTCTAAAATTGGTGCTGGAGCGATTGGCTCCCTTGTAATCAAATGTGATACATTTATAGCTTTAATAACTGTCAATGTTGAAAGAGTTGAATTGCTTCTCACTGTTGTTTTAATAGGCTGAAGTGTTGATGTCATTGTTGTTGATTCATCTATTTTCCCTAAAGCTTTGAACTCTTTACTTGTATTTCCATCTATCACCACTAGTGTCACTACATTAACTCTCAGTCCCAACTCTAATCCCTCACTTTCAAACTGTGGATTATAAAACATTACATTTATAATCACCTTGATCCCCCTGCTGGGAATTGTACACATAGAGACTACAATCACCCTCAATCTTCATTCTTCTCTTATCATTCAGCAACGCATACTTTCAATGCAACTGCTCCTAATAGATCTAAACTCCTGCCATATCTATCTTCCCACTGAACTCTAAATTTCCCTTCACCACTGTTCTCTCTCTCGTACTACTAACATTGAAGCTGAGCTGACTGTCCTAGAGTTCCTTCAATTCTAGTTTTCTTAACTTTTTAGTCTGACTTTTCTCCTAACTTTTCAAAAACCATTTCACTGATTTATCGACAAATTCCTTTCCCTCTAATTTTTTCAAAGACCATTTCACTGATTTATCCACAAATTCCTTTCCCACTAATTTTAGGATATTTGATCGGGAAGTCCCCACCTGCTTATGACTTCTTTACACAAAAACTTGGCAAACGATTGAGTATCTTTTAGCTTAGTTTCACATCTTATTCCCCTCTTGGTGTAGGAATGTAACCAAGAATAACAGTCACCCCTTTTAAACATTACTTTTCAGACAGATTGTCCACCTTCCTATGACATAGTCAATCTATTCAAGCAAATATGATTCCCAAAAACCCTACTCCTTTATACTATTTCTCCTAATCTCCCCCCTTGCAACATTAGATAACCCCTACCTTCCTAAATCATCAGACCTAATAGGTCTAGAGGCGCTACTATCAACCCCTCATGGTTTCTCCCAAAACAACAATTGATTCCTACTCTAAGGATTTTTTCTCTTGTCTTCAAAACACCTGCTTTTGAAAGTCCTTCAATTTCTGGTTCAATCCCTTGGATTGCTTCAACTTCTTTCAATGGATACTGATTCTTCCAAGGAGGTCTGCCTCCTCGTCGAAGTTCAACTTTCACCTCAATTGGGCTGATTTCACAAATCCAATATCAGTACTATTTTGATATCACAAACATTCTTGAACTTTTTGCAACATCTCCTCTTCCATAGATTCTCAATCCATCTTCACACTGCAAATAGATTCATGTGTCATCCGTACAGCTTATGACTCTCCTTGTCCTTGAGCCAAAATCATCATTTTCAGAAATCGCTGATCTTCACTCCTCCAAATCCCCCAATTCTCTTCCATCTGTACAAAAACAGCTTTCTCTGCTTCTGTCATCATTTCTCCTATTTGCTTCTGCTCATAGCCTTCAGAAACCAACTAGGTTACATGTGGCACACTCTTCTCAATCTCCAATTCTTTATCCAGATAATCATCTATGTTTATCTTCATAGCTGCTCCTTGTGGTCCTAAATTATTCAACATAAGCTGAGTTGAACTTTCTTTAGTTGATGACTCAACCATTCCTCTGAGTTCAATCAGGCAGCATTCTTCAAATACTTCAGCTGAGTTGAAATGGATATTCCAGAAGCCTCGCATCTGGCATATTTTCCCCCTTAAATTTCTTCCATATCTTAGCCTGCTTCAAAAAATCTTCACTGAGATTTCCAATCCCGAATACTATAGACAAATCCATCTCTGTCATCATCAACCATTGGTAAACCTTTTCCTTTGGCACTTCTACCAGACAGCCGTCTGGTGTACATCTTATTGTACAGTTCAACTTCCACAATGCATCTCTTCCCAACAATGCAATAGGAGTATGTTCTGATACCAGTATGGGTATTGTAATTTTCTAATTTTCATAGCAGAGCTCAATTGGTTTCTTAAGAGTAATCAACTGTTTCACTCCCTCAAATCCCTGTCCTAATTAGTTGATTTGACATAGTGAGATGTGTAACCTCTTCAGGCTGAACACAGATAAAATCAGTTCCGATATCCATCACTTCCAATGGTCCGTTGTTTATTTTCACCTCAATTGTTGGATATTTTTCCCCTAACTGGTGCTACCAGCTGACACCCCCCTTTCGGATCTTCTAGGCACCCCTAGAATCCTTGCTCCTTGCCCCTATAAGGGTTCACCTGTCCTCCAGATGATCTTCACTTGCTCCTGTATCTTCCTCTGAAATTCCCTCTTGTGTTTCCTTCTGGCCCATTACACTCACAGGCAAAGTCACCAACCTGTCCACAATCATAACACACTTCTCAAGATTGCTGGAAGTATGGCTTAAATCTTCCTCCTCTTCCTCTTTCTAAGCCTTCTCGTCCTCTTCCTCTCCAATTCTTTGTCTTTCCAGAAACTGTCTATGGATATGAAACAACTTGTACCACTAGTTGTGGCTGGTACAATTGCATTTGACCTTGTTCAGTTGAAGCTGTGGCAGTGATTGTTGATTTGGTGCACACTGATTCTTCATAACCAAAGCTTTTCTTTCTCCTTCTTATTCTCCACCAGTTGTATTTCATTGAGTTTTCTGAGAGTTTCTTGGTCCTGTTCTTTCTTGTTGTGTTCCTTTTTCCTGTACAGATCCACTTGATGGGCTATATGATCTCTATAGACACCTTTTGTCATGCTTCCAAGTCCAACCACCTCTGCCAGTTTGCTCCTTACTTGTGAGGGCAGTCCCATCTGCAGTTTAGCTCTCAAAATTGACTTCTCAATTTGACTCACATCTGGATCATTTCCAGCAATATTTCTCCACACTTGATGAACTCTTGACACATAGGCTCTCAGATTTTCTTTTTGTCCTAGTGGGTCAATCAGAATGTTGTCAGAATGCACATTTGTTGGAAACATATCTTTCAGTGCTCTCCACAGCTGATTTCTACTTGCAGCCAACAATTCATGGTCATTCACTTCAGTCCCCACATATCTATTAAGTCCAGCTCTCTGAAATATTTCTTCCATATCTGGAATCCCAAGGAGATTAGCCAAAAGTCTCTTAATGTCTCCTATGGCAGACTATGTTCCCACCATAATTTCTTCCAATTTTTTGAAATCCAAGGATATGCTCCATCTTGAAGAGTAGACAGCTTCTCAAGTATGTCTGACATTTGAAGTATTCTTCAAAGGCTTATATTCTAGGTTCTGTCCTCGAAATATCATCTTGCATCATCTTCTTACTTGTTCCCTCTTTCCTTTCCTCAATGTTTTATTCTTCTCCAATTCTTGGGATCCTTTTCTCAGCAGTTTTTTCTTCTCTTCTGTATCTTCAGCTTCTTGAGTTGTTCTTCCAGTTCTTACTTCTTCTAAATTATTCCCCTTATCCAGGCATGATACACATCAGTCTATATCTCTTTCTATTTATTCTGTGCTAGTCATTGTAGGATAAAATCCTACTGAACATAAAGCACCTTTAATCTCCAAATCTGCATCGCTTTCTCCATCTTCACTTTCATCAGAGATCGAATCTCTAGTATCCTTCTTCTTCCTTCAACTTCCATCACCCCTTCTTTCCTCTCTTGCCAACTTCCTTCTGATCACAGAGTCAGATCCACCCATGATCTCCTCTCAATCACTCTGATCATCATCATCATCTTCTTCTTCAAGTTCCATCCTCCTGAACCTCACTCCACCCTTAGTTTCCAGACATCTCGTTTTCTTCCTACTTTTGGAGTTTGGATTCATTTTTATGGTCGTTTCTGCTTCTCCTCTCTCTATTATTCAAGCACTTTCATCATGTTGATGACGTCAGGGTTAAGAGTCCCTTTGTCACGGTTTCGGCCGAGGCTGCTCCTCCTCCTGGTTCGGGCAGGCTTCGGCGGTCGTCGTCCCCGGAGTACTAGCTGCCACCGATCTATGTTTCATGTTCGTTTGGTTTTGTCTTGATGTTGTACACCTGTGTCTTGTTAGTCCTCGTTAGTGTCCTATTTAGTTCTCGTTGTGTGTGTTTGTCTTTGTGTGTGATTGCTCTTCTGTTTCGTGTTGGAGCTACGTACTTCCCTCCAGTGTTTTGGAGAGGTTTTTCGCACATGTTAGTGCGTCGTTTGTTTGATGCCTGTGTGCGCCGTTATTTCGCCTTCGGGCTTATTGTGCTTATTTTCTACGTGAATATTGCACTAAAGTATTTTGGACTGAGCTTCTGCGTCCTGCGCTTGATTCATGCACCACACCCACCTTCAGCACCCCTTGACAGAATCACACACCAAAATGGAATCAGCAGGATCTGCAGTTACGCCTGAGTCGCTCGAGGAGCATGTTCGCGGCCAAGATGACCAGATACGACAACTGGGGACCGCTCTACAGGACGTCATCAACACCCTGCACCGATGGGAGGCCAGCGGGGTACCCACACCTCCACCTACCCTGCCAACTCCATCGGCCGGTCCACCAGTCCCAGGTCCGGAACCCAGGGGGATTCGGCTCTCGCTCCCGAGGGCGTATGACGGAACAGCTGCCGGGTGTCAGGGGTTCCTCCTGCAGGTGGAGCTCTACCTGGCCACTGTACACCCGGTGCCCTCGGGACACGAGAGCGTTTCCGCCCTCATCTCCTGTCTCACAGGCAAGGCGTTGGAGTGGGCTAACGCCGAGTGGAGGAAGATGGACGCCAACACCATCTCCTACGCCGAGTTCTCCCGCCGCTTCAAGGCCGTGTTCGACCATCCACCTGAGGGCAAAGCGGCGGGGGAGCGTCTAGTCCACCTGAGACAGGGGAGGAGGAGCGCACAGGCGTTTGCTCTAGAGTTCCGGACTCTAGCGGCGGACGCAGGGTGGAATGAACGGGCCCTCATCGACCATTTTCGATGTAGCCTACGGGAGGACGTTCAACGTGAGTTGGCCTGCAGGGATACCCATCTCACCTTCGACCAGTTGGTCGATATGTCCATCCGTCTGGACACCCTGCTGGCCACCCGTGGACGTCCCGAGGGGGGTCCGTCCATTCCGCCCTCCGGCACCTCCGAGCCGAGCCCTATGGAGCTCGGGGGTGCCGGCGCTAGAGAAAGGAGGAGGAGGAGCCCGAGGGGGCCTGTCTCCTGCACCAAGTGCGGTCGTGGAGGGCACACTGCGGCCAGGTGCTGGGGAGGGTTCTGCGGGGGAGAAGACAACAGGCCACGCACTGGGGGGGCCTCCCAGGTGAGTAGACGTCCCACTTACCCAGAGCTTTCTGTTGCGCACTTTTGTATACCTGTGTGTTTTCCACAGGTTGCACCTCATATCCCGGCATAAGGCGCTAGTAGATTCAGGCGCAGCTGGGAATTTTGTTGATCGGAAGTTTTGTTTAGATTTAGGGATCCCTCTCCTACCTGTTGACAAACCTTTTCCCGTTCATGCCTTAGATAGCCGCCCGTTGGGGTCGGGGTTGATTAGGGAGATCACAGCACCACTTAGGATGTGTGCGCAGGGGGGTCATGAAGAGACTATACAGCTGTATCTGATCGACTCTCCTGCGTACCCAGTGGTGTTGGGAATTCCCTGGTTAAGCACCCATAACCCTGCTATTTCGTGGCAACAGAGGGCTCTCGATGGATCGTCTGCTCAGTGCGAGGGGCGATATCTGGGTGTTTCCGTGGGGGCAACTTCGGTGGAGAGTCCAAACCAAGTGCCCGCACTGCACATTCTGCCTGAATATGGGGATTTAGCTCTCGTGTTTAGTAAAACTAGGGCGACGCAGTTGCCTCCTCATAGACAGGGGGATTGTGCGATTGATCTCCAGGCAGGAGCAGCGCTCCCACGGAGCCACGTGTATCCTTTGTCTCAAGAGGAGAGAAAAGCTATGGAGACTTACATAGACGAATCTTTGAGACAGGGATACATTCGGCCCTCCACTTCTCCCGCCTCCTCGAGTTTATTTTTTGTGAAGAAGAAAGATGGAGGGTTGCGCCCGTGCATTGATTACCGTGGTCTCAATCAGATTACTGTGAAATACAGTTATCCACTCCCTCTGATTGCGACCATGACAGAGTCATTGCATGGAGCGCGGTTTTTCACAAAATTGGATCTCAGGAGCGCGTATAACTTGGTGCGCATTAGGGAGGGCGACGAATGGAAGACAGCGTTTAGTACCACGTCATGTCATTTCGAATATCTCGTCATGCCATATGGGTTGATGAATGCTCCATCAGTCTTCCAATCCTTCGTAGATGACATTTTCCGGGATATGCAGGGACAAGGGGTGGTCGTGTCCATTGATGACATTCTGGTGTACTCGTCTACCCGAGCCGAGCATATAACCCTGGTGCGTCGTGTATTGAGGAGGCTGTTGGAGCACGACCTATATGTCAAGGCAGAGAAATGTCTGTTTTTCCAGGAGTCGGTCTCCTTTTTGGGTTATCGGTTGTCCGCGTCAGGGGTGAGAATGGAGGTGCATCGTGTGTCCGCTGTGCATAATTGGCAAACTCCAACCACTGTAAAAGAGGTGCAGCAGTTCTTGGGCTTTGCGAATTACTACCGGAGGTTTATCCGGGGTTTTGGACAGGTGGCAGCTCCCATCACGTCCCTTCTGAAAGGGGGTCCGGTGCGCCTGCAGTGGTCAGCTGATGCGGACAGGGCCTTTAGGAGACTGAAGGACCTGTTTACGTCGGCTCCGGTGCTGGCGCATCCGGATCCCGCATTACCCTTTCAGGTTGAGGTAGACGCGTCTGAGGCTGGTATAGGGGCCGTTCTCTCTCAACGGTCCGGCACGCCACCTAAACTCCGCCCCTGTGCTTTTTACTCAAAAAAGCTCAGCCCGGCGGAGCGTAACTATGACGTTGGGGACAGGGAGCTGTTAGCTGTAGTTCAAGCCCTTAAGGTGTGGAGGCATTGGCTTGAGGGGGGCTCAACACCCTTTCCTCATTTTGACTGACCATCGGAACCTGGAGTACATCCGGGCAGCGAGGAGACTGAACCCTCGCCAGGCTCGATGGAGTATGTTTCTCACCAGGTTCGTATTTAAAATCACGTACATCCCTGGGTCCCAGAATAGTAAGGCAGATGCGCTGTCCCGGCGGTATGACACGGAGGAGAGGTCCGTTGAGCCCACTCCCATACTACCGGAGTCTTGCCTTGTGGCACCGGTGGTGTGGGAGGTCGATGCCGAAATCGAGCGAGCGTTGCGTACCGACCCCAGCCCTCCACAGTGTCCTGAGGGTCGGAAGTACGTTCCGCTCGAGATTCGGGATCGACTCATTTACTGGGCTCACACGTCACCCTCCTCTGGACATCCGGGTATTGGCCGGACAGTGCATTGCCTTAGCACTAAATACTGGTGGCCCACTTTGGCTAGGGATGTGAGGGTTTATGTCTCCTCCTGCTCGGTGTGCGCCCAGTTTAAGGCGCCCCGACATCTGCCCAGGGATAAGTTACAACCCCTGCCCGTTCCACAACGACCATGGTCCCACCTCTCGGTGGATTTTGTGACAGACCTTCCCCTCTCTCAGGGGAATACCACCATCCTGGTCGTTGTGGACCGGTTCTCTAAGGCCTGTCGTCTTCTCCCTATGTCGGGTCTTCCTACTGCCCTACAGACCGCTGAGGCCCTATTTACCCACGTCTTCCGGCATTACGGGGTACCCGAGGATATAGTGTCTGATCGAGGCCCCCAGTTTACCTCCCGTGTTTGGAGAGCGTTCATGGAGCGTTTGGGGGTCTCGGTTAGCCTTACCTCAGGGTACCACCCGGAGAGTAACGGGCAGGTAGAACGTGTCAACCAGGATGTGGGTAGGTTTCTGAGGTCGTATTGCCAGGGCCGGCCGGAGGAGTGGGCACGGTACATTCCCTGGGCCGAGATGGCCCAGAACTCTCTCCGCCACTCCTCTACCAACCTAACCCCCTTCCAATGTGTGTTAGGTTACCAGCCGGTTCTGGCACCTTGGCAGCAGAGCCAGATCGAGGCCCCTGCGGTGGATGATTGGATGAGGTGCTCGGAAGAGAGGTGGAACGCTGCCCACGTCCACCTGCAGCGGGCCGTCCTTCGTCACAAGGCGAGCGCCGATCTCCACCGCAGTGAGGGGCCGGTGTACGCACCCGGAGATCGAGTCTGGCTCTCTACCAGAAACCTACCCCTCCGCCTGCCCTGCCGGAAGCTGGGTCGGCGGTTTGTGGGGCCCTTTAAAGTCCTGAGAAGATTGAACGAGGTGTGTTATAGGTTACATCTACCTGTTGAGTATAAGAATATTAACCCCTCGTTCCATGTGTCTCTTCTCAGGCCGGTGGTAGCTGGTCCACTCCAGGACAATGAGATAGGGGAGACTCCTCCGCCCCCACTGGACATCGAGGGGCTCCGGCGTACACCGTTCGGTCCATCTTGGACTCAAGACGCCGGATGGGGGTCTCCAGTATCTCGTGGAGTGGGAGGGGTACGGCCCGGAGGAGCGGTGCTGGGTGCCGCGGAGGGACATCCTAGACCCATCTCTCCTGTCGGAGTTCCACCGGGACCATCCCGCGCGCCCTGCTCCGCGTCCTCCTGGTCGTCCCCGAGGCCGGGGTCGGCGCACGGCTGGAGCCGCGCGTCAAGGGGGGGTTACTGTCACGGTTTCGGCCGAGGCTGCTCCTCCTCCTGGTTCAGGCAGGCTTCGGCGGTCGTCGTCCCCGGAGTACTAGCTGCCACCGATCTATGTTTCATGTTCGTTTGGTTTTGTCTTGATGTTGTACACCTGTGTCTTGTTAGTCCTCGTTAGTGTCCTATTTAGTTCTCGTTGTGTGTGTTTGTCTTTGTGTGTGATTGCTCTTCTGTTTTGTGTTGGAGCTACGTACTTCCCTCCAGTGTTTTGGAGAGGTTTTTCGCACATGTTAGTGCGCCGTTTGTTTGACGCCTGTGTGCGCCGTTATTTCGCCTTCGGGCTTATTGTGCTTATTTTCTACGTGAATATTGCACTAAAGTCTTTTGGACTGAGCTTCTGCGTCCTGCGCTTGATTCATGCACCACACCCACCTTCAGCACCCCTTGACACCCTTCCACTAGCCATGGTTGTTCAATGTCATGCCAACGTTTATTCCCTTTTCCAGATAACCTTGCAATACCATTAACTAGAGGATTACTATTTTGTACTACATCAACAGGAGTAATTACTTTCATAGTTTTGATGTCCTTTTCCCCCCTTGTAACAACTCTTTTATATTCCTTTATTGTGAATTATTTTATTATTTTAGACTATGTAGCCTATTGTTCCCTCTTTTTTTTTTCTCTTCCCCAAATTAATTAATTCATTAATTAATCAATCTATTAATTTATTCATCAATGTATTTATTTTATTTTATTTTACCAAATTATTGATTAGTGGCAATCTTACCACATCCAATCAGGAAAAGTAAATGAAAGTAGTCAACTTCAGAGCAATCCAAAAAAAAAAGACCTCTAATCCAGCAACACTACAGCACTCACAAACCCCATTGCTTAATAAGCACCCAATTACCTTAATTGTACAGAATAATGTCAGTACTCGATTTCCCCACTCAACTCTAATCAAACCCACTCATGCACAAAAACTCCAAAATGCAATTCTTATTACATCAATTGATCAGTCTGTTGCCAAGTCCTTGTCAAATTGTCATAACATCAAATATGCTAGGCACCCAAAATATCCTCTATGGGAAGGTACGTTTTGTGAATAGAACAGTACTAGCCTTGATTTGACTTGATCCGTTGCAGCACACTCTGTCGCATGATGCACTCGTCAGCACCTCCTCTCTCTCTCTCTGTCTCCTCCTTCTTATCGTCTCTCATATCACAGAAGAACAAAGAACAGACAAGAATTTAGTTTTTAATGCACTCACTGGGTATTTCAACCATTCAATACCCCTCTGTTCACATTCGCTCTAAGAAATAAGCAAACAGCTTAACTCAGGAATAGTATAAATAGCTCAATAACATTTTATTTTATTTATTTAATTATTTTCATTTTTAATCCGTCAACATATCTCTCATTTATCAATTCAATAGATCTCAATCAAATAGTTTCATCGTTAAGCAACAGCCGATTTAACAAACAGAACACTCCATTCGTGTCTAAATCTCCCCCTCCCTCTCTGTCTGCTCTGAGTCTGTGTCTCCCAGCAGCTCAGTGCAGGCAGGGGAGTGGCATATTTGCTCTACGTAACTCTAAACTCATAAAATCACACGCATGCGTAGTTCATTCACCAGTGCGATTTCAGAGTGGAAGGAGCTCTCAAGCAGCTCTCTCCCAGCCTAAACAACAGAAAGTAGACAGACCCGCTGTACCTCCGTTCTTTCTCCCCATATCCAAACAGTAACACTTAACAGAACTCACAAACCAACACAAAACATAGAACACAAATCCTACTCTCTTCCACACACTCACACATACAGTTTAAGAGGCTTATTTCCGTTCCTACGGACCTCTAAGCATGCTACTACCATCGCGCCATTTTTTTCCTTTGTTCCTCAATTGTTGCTACCTCGAGTTCGCGGATATCCAATGAGCGGTTACATCAAACATATACTTTGTGAACTATAAGTTGAGCGGTAACTTGCAATCGAATGTATATACCACAACCCCCAGTCCCCGGGACTGACCTAAACCCACCTAATGCGCTTTTAGGATTTTCGGCCCATCCTAATGATCGCCTCGTTTGAGGGCTAAACATAGATCCGCGATGTTCTAATTTGTATACATTTTTCCTTAGTTCCTGGCCTTTCCTTCCTTGTAATCTTTTTGAATTTTATTCAAGCAAAATATCCCTATAGACACTCCCCCCTGTTTGCGTTTTTACCAGCGCAAACAAATTTAGAAATTTAGAACGGACTCTTACCCCACAGCAAATAACAGCAAAGCACACACGCAAGTTCTTAACGGTGCATTCATTCAACGCACACACACAGACACACGAACTAACCAGTGCCCAAAGTAGTGAGAAAACTCACCCTTATCTGCCGGACTCTGGAGCGAGAGTCAGCTCGGCGCCCATGAATGGAATGCTGAGAAAAGACGCAACACGACCAATACCTCGTCGCCATTATGTAGTGTCGAGAAAACGATGCTAATTATGCTGTGAGAACAAGGAGTCCGCTGACACTGTACTTTGATTATAAAGGTTTATTATATCAAAGGATTCCAGCGTAAATTTACAGACATCTGCAGACATCTGGAGAATAACCTGACCCAAACTCTAAATATGTTATTCTCCCCATCCTTTGTTTGAACCGTGGTATTTATATCCTATGCCCTATGTAACATAATATGGGTGTTTTCCCCCTACAGACCTATCCCAGGACTCCACCTAACAGACTTCCTCTGCTTTAGGGTGCCCCTATAGAACTACTCTCCAGATGCTCCCCTTAAGCTGAGTCAACATCCTCTAAGACCATGTGCAACCATTAGCAAAGTCATAAACTGTCCAGATACCACATACTCCAGGAACCTTTTCTGTTTAGAGTGTACTTTCACCTAGGCCTATATATATACAGTGGGGAAAAAAAGTATTTAGTCAGCCACCAATTGTGCAAGTTCTCCCACGTAAAAAGACGAGAGAGGCCTGTAATTTTCATCATAGGTACACGTCAACTATGACAGACAAATTGAGAAAAAAAATTCCAAAAAATCACATTGTAGGATTTTTTATGAATTTATTTGCAAATTATGGTGGAAAATAAGTATTTGGTCAATAGCAAAAGTTTCTCAATACTTTGTTATATACCCTTTGTTGGCAATGACACAGGTCAAATGTTTTCTGTAAATCTTCACAAGGTTTTCACACACTGTTGCTGGTATTTTGGCCCATTCCTCCATGCAGATCTCCTCTAGAGCAGTGATGTTTTGGGGCTGTCGCTGGACAACACAGACTTTCAACTCCCTCCAAAGATTTTCTATGGGGTTGAGATCTGGAGACTGGCTAGGCCACTCCAGGACCTTGAAATGCTTCTTACGAAGCCACTCCTTTGTTGCCCGGGCGGTGTGTTTGGGATCATTGTCATGCTGAAAGACCCAGCCATGTTTCATCTTCAATGCCCTTGCTGATGGAAGGAGTTTTTCATTCAAAATCTCACGATACATGGCCCCATTCATTCTTTCCTTTACACGGATCAGTCGTCCTGGTCCCTTTGCAGAAAAACAGCCCCAAAGCATGATGTTTCCACCCCCATGCTTCACAGTAGGTATGGTGTTCTTTGGATGCAACTCAGCATTCTTTGTCCTCCAAACACGACGAGTTGAGTTTTGACCAAAAAGTTATATTTTGGTTTCATCTGACCATATGACATTCTCCCAATCCTCTTCTGGATCATCCAAATGCACTCTAGCAAACTTCAGACGGGCCTGGACATGTACTGGCTTAAGCAGGGGGACACGTCTCGCACTGCAGGATTTGAGTCCCTGGCGGCGTAGTGTGTTACTGATGGTAGGCTTTGTTACTTTGGTCCCAGCTCTCTGCAGGTCATTCACTAGGTCCCCCCGTGTGGTTCTGGGATTTTTGCTCACCGTTCTTGTGATCATTTTGACCCCACGGGGTGAGATCTTGCGTGGAGCCCCAGATCGAGGGAGATTATCAGTGGTCTTGTATGTCTTCCATTTCCTAATAATTGCTCTCACAGTTGATTTCTTCAAACCAAGCTGCTTACCTATTGCAGATTCAGTCTTCCCAGCCTTGTGCAGGTCTACAATTTTGTTTCTGGTGTCCTTTGACAGCTCTTTGGTCTTGGCCATAGTGGAGTTTGGAGTGTGACTGTTTGAGGTTGTGGACAGGTGTCTTTTATACTGATAACAAGTTCAAACAGGTGCCATTAATACAGGTAACGAGTGGAGGACAGAGGAGCCTCTTAAAGAAGAAGTTACAGGTCTGTGAGAGCCAGAAATCTTGCTTGTTTGTAGGTGACCAAATACTTATTTTCCACCATAATTTGCAAATAAATTAATAAAAAATCCTACAATGTGATTTTCTGGAATTTTTTCCCTCAATTTGTCTGTCATAGTTGATGTGTCCTATGATGAAAATTACAGGCCTCTCTCATCTTTTTAAGTGGGAGAACTTGCACAATTGGTGGCTGACTAAATACTTTTTTTCCCCACTGTATATATATATATATCATATGAACTAGCAGATTATAGAGCAAACAACGCAATTATCACAATACTTAGGTTGTAATATGGCTTTTCCTCCCCTGGCTTGGCTTCCCCAGTGATTTTACCCATGCACCACTACCACTAAAAAGAAACCAGGCTTCCCCTTTTATCTGTGGATTAATTGTGGGAGTAGAGAACACACGATTTTGTGCGACTCAAAATGGGTCAAAATTCTACAAAGATCCCAAAAAAAGGACCATATGAATTTCAGGTAAAATAACAAGCCCTGTTTCCTGGACAAGCCCTGTCTCCTGGACAAATTAGCTAGCAACAGCAAGCTAGCTAAATGCCCATGAATGTTTCATATGTGTTTCAACCTGTCGCCAAATTAATATAGTTTGTTCACATTAGGTTTTGTATTTTAACCTGCGTGTCAATGAACGCCTCTGGTGCGGATAGACAAAATCCACATGCGTACGATGGCGAACGCGGACGCACGCGCGGAACATGTTTGGTTAAGTCAGAGACAAACCAGCCTTGTCAATCAAATAACATTATCAGACTGCTGACCAATGAACATTGAGATTACACTTCTATTTGATAATTTGTTTGTTGTGCAAAAAAAATGTGTGACTTGCTGTAATAAAGATGAAGTTGTTTCTAATTTTCCAAGAAAAGTATTATGCAGTCGACATTTTGTTCATTATAAGGAAACAGGTTTTTATCCAACCTTTATACATTTCAGTCATTCAGCAGACGCTCTTATCCAGAGCGACTTTCAGTTAGTGAATGCATACATTTTTCATACTGGCCCCCCGTGGGAATCGAACCCACAACCCTGGTGTTAAAAACGCCATGGTTTACCAACTGAGCTACACATTCACATTGTAGTTATTTAGCAGATGCTCTTATCCAGAGCACGGGACTTTATGGCTAATAAAACATTTTCACGACAGGCCCGAAGGAAACAGATGGTACATTTTCAAAATTTCAACAAAACAAACTAAACTAGGCAAGGTGGGATCTTTTTGTGTCGGTAAAATTGATTATGCGAGAAATGTCGGCAAATATTGATATAATAACCATCATATCAACGTACATTTGGAGTCACGCGATGACATGTTGTGTGGTCCTCCCACTACCACTCGTCTGGAAAGCATGCAGTAGGCTACAGATTAAATAAATGATCATGAATTTCACAGGGTGGTGTAAATGCAATTTGCTGAGTTTGATGCTCCTTTCCAATAAATATCGAGGGCTCTTATTCTGGAGACATGATCATCGATGCTTGGCTGCCAAATACAAACAATCTTGCTATTTTGTCCATAATCTCATCATGTAGGGCAGAGGCTATACGTGCCCTCAAGCCAACAGCGCTACAGCACACGTGCCAATACCAGCGTGGGCACACTCGCTAAATAACGCAAATTTGTTCATGAGAAAATGATCAGTAGAGTTGAAAATGCGATGGAAACCCATTTCACTTGTATTTTTTATTCGGTACATGGAAATTTAACCGCAAAAGGTATTTTTATGTGCATCACGTCACCAGGCACAGCCTTTTGTCTGCAACACGTCAATTTGATGGAAAATCTCTGGTGGGAAAATGCACATATTGTTTTTATGCGGATTTTAGAATATTCGCATGGAACTCTGTTGCCAAATGGATGGAAACCCAACTAATGGTGAACAGAATAAAGCAACCAGTCAGTAGGGGTATATTATCTGCCACGAACTATTTTCTTTAAGGCCGGTTAGCTCAGTTGGTTAGAGCGTCGTGCTAATAACGCGAAGGTCGCGGGTTCGATACCCGTACTGGCCACACCTTTTACCACATATTCTAGTTTTAACATAGCAGACGGCATTTAATGACTCGCCCATCTCGGCCATTTGAAGACAATGACAACTGGGGTAGGCTACCTGTGTCTGTCTTAACCAAATCTTGATATGATTTTACAATCTGTCATATCAATACATAATTCAGTGAGTGTACTAGTAGACATCCCAAATGGATACACTACTGCTGTAACCTTGGCCGACATGCACATTGTGTACAGAACGCTCCGGAGGACTGTGTTCTCTTGTTTTAAATATTCTATCCACATACTGTGCATTATGTCTATACATCCCATCACATAAACTCAGCAAAAAAAGAAACGTCCTCTCACTATTTTCACTTTTTGCCAGTCCTGTCTGGTCCAGCGACGGTGGGTTTGTGCCCATAGGCGACGTTGTTGCTGGTGATGTCTGGTGAGGCCCTGCCTTACAACAGGCCTACAAGCCCTCAGTCCAGCCTCTCTCAGCCTATTACAGACAGTCTGAGCACTGATGGAGGGATTGTGCGTTCCTGGTGTAACTCAGGCAGTTAGTTCACCTTTATTTAACCAGGTAAGCCAGTTGAGAACAAGTTTTCATTTACATCTGCGACCTGGCAAAGATAAAGCAAAGCAGTGCGATAAAAACAACAAACACAGAGTTACATATGAGGTAAACCAAACGTACAGTCAATACAATAGAAAATCTATATACAGTGTGTGCAAATGTAGTAAGTTATGGAGGTAAGGCAATAAATAGGCCATAGTGCAAAATAATTACAATTTAGTATTAACACTGGAGTGATAGATGTGCAGAAGATGATGTGCAAATAGAGATACTGGGGTGCAAATGAGCAAAAATAAATAACAATGTAAATAACAATATGGGGATGAGGTAGTTGGGTGGGCTAATTACAGATGGGCTGTGTACAGGTGAAGTGATCGGTAAGCTGCTCTGATAACTGATGCTTAAAGATAGTGAGGGAGATACGTGTCTCCAGCTTCAGAGATTTTTACAGTTCGTTCCAGTCATTTGCAGCAGAGAACTGGAAGGAATGGCGGCCAAAGGAGGTGTTGGCTTTGGGGATGACCAATGAGATATACCTGCTGGAACGCATACTACGGGTGGGTGTTGCTATGGTGACCAATGAGCTAAGATAAGGCGGGGATTTGCCTAGAAGAGATTTATAGATGACCTGGAGCAAGTGGGTTTGGCGACGAATATGTAGTGAGGGCCAGCCAACGAGAGCGTACAGGTCACAATGGTGGGTAGTATATGGGGCTTTGGTGACAAAACGGATGGCACTGTGATAGACTACATCCAATTAGCTGAGTAGAGTGTTGGAAGCTATTTTGTAAATGACATCGCCGAAGTCAAGGATCGGTAGGATAGTCAGTTTTACGAGGGCATGTTTAGCAGCATGAGTGAAGGAGGCTTTGTTGCGAAATAGGAAGCCGAGTCTAGATAAAGATGGCTGCACAGTACTGTCTTTTATCGATCAGGGTTATTATATCGTTTAGGACCTTGAGCGTGGCTGAGGTGCACCCATGACCAGCTCGGAAACCAGATTGCATAGCGGAGAAGGTACGGTGGGATTCGAAATGGTCGGTCATCTGTTTGTTAACTTGGCTTTCAAATACTTTCGAAAGGCAGGGCAGGATGGATATAGGTCTGTAACAGTTTGGATCTAGAGTGTCACCCCCTTTGAAGAGGGGGATGACTGTGGCAGCTTTCCAATCTCTGGGGATCTCAGACGATACGAAAGAGAGGTTGAACAGGCTAGTAATAGGGGTTGCGACAATTTCGGCGGCTAATTTTAGAAAGAAAGGGTCCAGATTGTCTAGCCCAGCTGATTTGTAGTGGTCCAGATTTTGCAGCTCTTTCAGGACATCAGCTATCTGAATTTGGGTGAAGGAGAAGCGGGGGGGGTAGCCAGGTGGAAAGCATGGCCAGCCTTGGCAAAATGCTTATTGAAATTCTCGATTATCGTAGATTTATCGGTGGTGACAGTGTTTCCTAGCCTCAGTGCAGTGGGTAGCTGGGAGGAGGTGCTATTATTCTCTATGGACTTTACAGTGTCCCAAAACTTTTTGGAGTTAGTGCTACAGGATGCAAATTTCTGTTTGAAAAAGCTAGCCTTTGCTTTCCTAACTGATTGTGTATATTGGTTCCTGACTTCCCTAAAAAGTTGCATATCGCGGGGGCTGTTCAATGCTAATGCAGTACGCCACAGGATGTTTTTGTGCTGTCAAGGGCAGACAAGTCTGGGGTGAACCAGGGGCTATTTCTGGCTCTTCTTACCATGACAGGTTGTTATGATAAGAACTTATGCCTGGCAACAGTGTGCAACGGTGGAGCGCCAAGAGTCTGGGACCAGCCGGTGCGCCAACGGATTGGCTGAGTAAGTCTAAACCACGCTCAGTCTCTACTCTGATAGGCCCAGCAGGGAGCGGGAACTATCTCTGTCAGAGTATTTTAAGGAGAACTCATAACAATGGATTAGTTCTCTGAATGCCCTGCGTGGTATATCAGTGAACCCGTATATACGAACATCATTTTTACCATTGAAGGTTTTGCATTAATTAAAATACTAGTATATCTTAGAAGTTGTGTTGACCTCTTGTTCCTAATACCAGATTTGAATTGACGCAACTTAACACTAGTTTCAGCCTTATGTTCTTGATAAAAATAAAGAAATAATATAATCCGTTCCACATTGGGTGAGGCGGGTTGCAGGAAAGTATATTTGGTTAAAGGATGGGAAGTGAGATAGAGAAATATATACTAAAAAAAGACAAAAAACTAAAAAACTGGCTATTTACACGAGGACACAACATAATACATGAACACACTGCTACACCATCTTGGGTTCTCGGATGCACCGATCCTGTGCAGGTGTTGTTACACGTGGTCTGCCACTGCTAGGACGATCAGCTGTCCTTCCTGTCTCCCTGTAGCACTGTCTTAGGCGTCTCACAGTATGGACATTGCAATTTATTGCCCTGGCCACATCTGCAGTCCTCATGCCTCCTTGCAGCATGCCTAAGGCACGTTCACGCAGATGAGCAGGGACCCTGGGCATCTTTCTTTTGGTGTTTTTCAGTCAGTAGAAAGGCCTCTTTAGTGTCCTAAATTTCATAACTGTGACCTTAATTGCCTACCATCTGTAAGCTGTTAGTGTCATAACGACCATTCCACAGGTGCATGTTCATTAATTGTTTATGGTTCATTGAACAAGCATGGGAAACAGTGTTTAAACCGTTTACAATGAAGATCTGTGAAGTTATTTGGATTTTTACAAATTATCTTTGAAAGACAGGGTCCTGAAAAAGGGACGTTTCTTTTTTTGCTGAGTTTATATACACTCAGGACTCCGACATTGCTCGTCCTAATATTTATATAGTGCTTAATTCCATCCTTTCACTTTTAGATTTGTGTGTATTGTTTAGGAATTGTTAGATATTACTGCACTGTTGGAGCTAGGAACAGAAGCATTTCGCTACACCCGCAATAACATCTGCTAAATATGTGTATGTGAGCAATCTTTTTTTATTTGATCTTACCTAAAACAGTTTTTTTATTTGATCTTACCTAAAACAGAAAAGAAGGGCTCGTCCGGGATTTGAACCCGGGACCTCTCGCACCCAAAGCGAGAATCATACCCCTAGACCAACGAGCCACTTTACTGCACTTAAAACAATTCAACTTTTGAAACATTGGTATTTAATCTTTTCCAAAACGCTAGCTAAAAATAATCTAAATGCATCCCCGGTATGGCCGGTACAACACAAAACGTACTAGGAGATTGTATCGCTGCTAGGGAGAAACAACATAAATGTATCTATTAGCAAGCTGGCCACAAGCTCAAGATGCATGATATTCAATGTAACCACAAGTTTTTCAACGTTCTGCAATGTAACATTATATTTCAATTATTTGATGTAACTGTCACTGCCATAGTAACCTAACGTCCCAGGCATAAAACGGCGCCTGAGCTCACACGTTCCTTTTTCAGGGGAGACTGCAGACCGCAAATCGGGGCGTTCCTGCATGTGGGCCACCTTTGAGTAACACAGTATGCTAACTAGCTAGCATGCTAGTTAGTGACACCCTTTGCTACACATGGTGTCGCCCCCGCCTCCTGTGTACCGGAAAAACCATGCATGACAGGCGGTACTGTGTGCTAGCTTAGCCAGCTAGTCCAAAGGAGAACCAGTACACAGCAGTCGGGTGTGACACTGTGTGCTAGCTAGCTTGCACATAGTGTCCTTAGGACTAGCTGGCTAAGCTAGAACACAGTGTCCTTCGCTCCGGCCGAATACCTGCCCTCGCCGTTGTTAACAGAACTACGGGAAAACAGTGCCCGACAGGCTGGTGCGAAGGACACTACCGTGTGTACTAACTATAGCTAGCTACCGTTGTCGCCCTCGCCTCTTCTTCTTCTGTGGGGTTTATCGGCGGTTGGCATCCAACTTTATTACTGCCATTTACTGTACTGGAGCGCATCTGCCTCCCGCCAATGTACTGGAGCCATAGCTTAAAAAATGACCAATAGAAGTATAAAGAGGGGTTCCTGCAAATGCAGGAATGCCCACATGCAGGAACGCCCCGAATTGCGGGCTGCAGTTGCACCCTTCCTGAAAATATTGTAAAACAGAACAGTATCCCTGAAAAGCGGAAAAATAGCTTTTTGACGGCCTGGCCGAGGGCGCTGCCTGACTAAAGCTGAGTGAGTTGTGGTGGTAGCTAGCTACAACATTTTATTCCACCACCCTGATTTCCTTGTAAATACTATTCCTATATATTGGTCAATTACGGGAAAGCTTACCTGTCTTACACACTATTGGTATTATAGGCTAGTTGTCATTCACTCATGTCTGCTGCAAGACTCACTTTCCTGCAGATTTTCCATTGAAGTGCTACTGTTGACCATGCCTGAATGTGGGCTATTTGATACAGATCACTGAAGTATAAATGAACGGGCTAGGATGAGGACACAGGTGAGGTGAACTGTGGTTTCTTCCCTGTCTTCTCTCTCTCTGGCGGTGGCGCGAATGATGAATAACTGTAGGCATGTGTGCAGAGACCCGTTGGTCGCCACAGACAGAAAATTCTACCAGGGGTTAAAACGGCTGAACTCAAAACAGTTTGTTGGACTTGGGGATCATGTAGGCTTACAACGCACTTGAACTCGCCCTACTATCTGAGTGCTTAGTTTACAGAAAAGCCCTTTTGTGGGGAAATACTAATTCTGATTGGCTAGGCCTAGCTCCCCAATGGGTCGGCCTGGCTCCCAAGTGGGTGGACCTATGCCCTCCCAGGCCTACCCATGGCTGCGCCCCTGCCCAGTTATGCGAAATCCATGGATTAGGACCTAATGAATTTATTTCAATTGACTGATTTCCTTATATGAACTGTAACTCAGCAAAATCTTTGAAATTGTTACATGTTGCGTTTATATTTTTGTTCAGTATATATATATATATATATTTATACTACGGACTCTTACATTGCTCCTCCTAATATTTATATATTACTAAATTCCATTATTTTACATTTAGATTTGTGTGTATTGTTGTGAATAGTTAGATATTACCGCACTGTTGTCGCTAGGAGCACAAGCATTTCGCTACACCCGCATTAACATCTGCTAAATATGTGTATGCTACCAATAAAATGTGATTTGATTTGAAACTCATTCTGATTGGCTGGGCCTGGCTCCCAATTTAATTGGGTGCACCCCTGCCCAGTCATGTGAAATCCATAGATTAGGGCCTAATAGGCCCTTTTCACGTGACGTCAGACAACTTCCGTTCTGCCGCGATGCAGGTTATGTTTACATCCGGTGTCGCTTAGGAACGCTTAGCTAGTAGCACATCATTATGGAGTTCACCCAGTCCCTTTCACATCTGCCACCAATACGACTTAACGACGTAGAACGACTTGCTGACAAGTGGTCCCTTACTTCAAGATCGAAGCTTGATAAAGGCTACAAGTTCTTCGTTGAAGGTTACCTGTTTGATTATGAAGGTACGTGTTTATCTTTATTTAGCTTAAATTAGCCCTATGCTAGCGAAGGTTATGAGCTGACGAGTTTCTGTTTTGCAGCCTCTTTTTAATATTACTGCTGTTTGTATCGACCGTAAGATAAGAGTCAGTAATGTATTAATGGCTAATGCCGCGCCCTTTCTTAATTGTGTTATATACTGTATATCTATGTATTGAAATACAAATTTTGAAAAGGATTGCGATGTTGTAAATGCTCTTACCAAAATCAAAAAGGATTGGAAGCAGTTGCTTGCAAACATATATTTAATAGTTCCATCAGTGCCATGACACATAAGCACATAACATGGTTAATAGTTGGATATTTTTACAATATATCACATTAGGTTCATTAATAGCTATGAAAAAGTTATTACCCTTAACAAAAACATACAGTATAACATTAGATCAATTAAATTACCAACAAAGTTAATTCATATTTACATTTTTTTGTACATACAATACAGTAATATAAAAGTACTTCTATTTACAGCCCATCTAGCTTACTCAGGAAATATACAACTTCCAGTTGACAAAAACATCAGACTGGTTTGTCTCCTTTAATGTCAAGAGGTCCCTGATAGTTCGACATGAGGCAGCAGATGGCCCACAGCTGATTCACTGAACCCACTGTGGAAAGAGGAACAAGCCCATCCCAGATATGGTACTCCTTCACCCTCCGTATGGCCCTCTCGACTAAAATCCTCAGCCGGGCGATGGCCTGGGTCTTAAGAGTGTCCTCCCTGCTGAGCTGAGGAGATTTTTTCAGTGGAGGGATGACGAGTGTTGCCCCCACTTCTGACAACATCCTCTCGATCAGGAAACCCTTGTCCGCCATTAATTCATCTCCGGGCTGAAGTAAATGCAAGATCTGACATTTCCGTGTTATTTCCATGTCGGAGATGGAGCCTGTGTAGAGCTTTGATACAAATGTGATAACACCACATGGAGCTACACCAATCAGCCCTTTAAAGGTGGTGTGATTTTTGTAGCTCGAAAAGGTTTCTGACTGTAGTGAGAGGGAGGATGGTGTTTCACAGCGGATCTCGGTGCAGTCTACTATAACTCTCACCTGAGGGCAGTAGAGCTTGAACTTATCAGGCATTGTGGCCTGCACCTGCTCTCTTGTCATCCACACCGGCAGTGAGCCAAGAACCTGGTAAAGGTAGCTAGTCCATGTTAAAATGATGCGGCTAACTGTGGACAGGCTGACCTCAAAGATGGTAGACAAGGTTTTCTCCTGAAGCCCAGCTGCAACACGACACAGAAACATAAATAGTTCATCAATAAGTGGAAGTTTTCGGTGAGGGCTAGGTGTCACATGTGCCGTTTGCTGTGCCTTAGACCAGTATACAAGCCGTGAAGCAGAGGGATAAACAGAATCCCAAAACACAGTGAAGACCTCCTTTGAGCTGAATCGTGTGTAGTAGCGATAGTCCTCATCTGTGACACAAAAATTAAAAAGGAGTGGATGCTGCTTCTTAACTGTCAGGTGCTGGATCTCAATTTCTAGGGACAACACTTGCAGCTCCAACTCTCGAATTCTTTGAGTAGCACTGTCCAGTTTACCTTAAGGGGAAGAAAAAGCATACATGTTGGTAGGTTAGTTATTACTCATCTATCCCATCCCATTTTCAATAAATAAAACTGAAGAAGCTTCTAAGATGGATGAGGTTTAAAACGCCAAGTCTTTTCACAGAGAGACCAGTTACTCCAAATCGTAGTATAAAATAGTATTTTTACTTAACTGCCATATACTTTTACTTTTTTTGCCAAACAGATACATGGTTACTCTTATTTGTAATACTAACCAGGAGAAGGACGGCAGGCATAGTCGTGATCGTTTGTCACTGCAGGCAAAGCACCCTCTGTGCTGTCAGGCATCTCATGATCAGAATCATCCAGGACAGCAACACCAAGACGCTTTCTTGCTCGCTGGTAAACTGACTCCCGAGCTTGTGAGCCGCCTCCTATATGTGTGAAATTAACCATATGCTTGTCATGATACATTTTGGTAATCACTTTTCAGTCCCTAAAATGACAAAATGTAGCAGCTATATTGCATCAGGATTAAATTATTAAACATTTTGTACAAGTAATATATTATTGGATTACAGTAGTATTACGTTTAACGCTGTCTACCTATCCTTACCCCAATCATTCCAGTGGAATCTAGACGGCACTGATCCCTGTTTAATACGGATCCGTCCACTGGCCGATGTGTATCTATCCTCAGGGGGAAAGTGCTGACTGCAAACAAAGGTGCTCCCACGAAGAATCTTAAAACTTGGTCCCTCATCTCTCCTGATCGCCCTCACCCAACGGGCACGTATTTCTCCATCAACAGGGAAATCGTGGAAAACTCAGATACGGGAATTTCTGTTTGTTGTTTGAACAAAATGGTACACTGCAATAGCATCTTCTCGAAGATTGTGCCATGCTTCGGTGTTGGATGGGATACTGTTGCGATACAGACACCGAGAGAAAAGAAACAGCTAAATTAACATTCAGCTTTGACCAGGAATCAATATTTATCTAGCTATCATGCACAACAGTATTTGAATAGGTGAGTTACTATACATTCATGAATAAACTAACTGCCTAACAAAGGGTTAGATAGCTAGCTAAGTAAACTTGTTACATTACAGCCAGGCAGCAATGTAACGCTACCTTTTAACGTTATCGGTATCTGGTACTAAGTTGTTGTTAGCTAACGTTAGCCCACTTTTAAGTAACTAAGGCAGTGAACAATTATGAATTAACAATAACGTTAGCAAGTTACAAACCATTGCATATACGTAAACATTATTACTCTTAACTTTACTAATTTAACTTAAACGTACCTTTTGGAATTTCTTCAAGTAGCTAGCTTGCTAGTTAGTGGTCAACAGTTGTATTTTCGTTGAGAAGTCTCAGGTTACGGGCGAACGGAAGTGAAGTTAACCTGCTACGCGGAAAGGCGGAAGTTAGATGACGTCATCGTGAAAAGGGCCTATTAATTTATTTCAATTGACTGATTTCCTTATAGGAACTGTAACTCAGTGATATCTTTGAAATTGTTGCATGTTGCGTTTATACTTTTGTTCAGTATAGGTTATGGTCCCTGTATTACTTGTTTCGCTTATTTATTATGGAGCGTTGGCTACCAGCAGATAATTGAAGGCAATTTGAATTATAAAGCGAATTGGTCATAAAGCGAATTGGTCAAGGTTTAGTTACGGCTCGTTGGTCTAGGGGTATGATTCTCGCTTAGGGTGCGAGAGGTCCCGGGTTCAAATCCCGGACGAGCCCTGTTTTATAAAGAAAAATACTATACGCCTATATTTAGTATTGAAAATATTTACCAATAGCACAGACCAATACGATATAACACAATCTAACGCTGTTGTGTAAATGTCTTTTTTGTATTTTATTTTTTTACAATAGCGCACTCTCCTCCTTCAGTTTTCCCAAAGCAACCTAGGGATAACGGTAGTATCCAGAGTCTAGCCACAGCTTGTGCAAAGACAAAACACACTAAGAAAAGGATATATCCTAAGAAAAGGAATGACCCCGACGTGATTTGAACACGCAACCTTCTGATCTGGAGTCAGACGCGCTACCGTTGCGCCACGAGGTCCATGTTAAACAACCAGACACCGTCTCTACTTGTTTTACAACGTTTCGTCATACGGTAAGTAGTTGATGTGACATGGGAAGAATTTACTGTAAACTACAACATTGTCACAAAGTTGTTGAAAAACACGCCTTTGCATGTTACAAAAGACCCGCATCGTCCATGACATGGCTTAAGCCTATGACCAGGGTGGAAAATAAAATAATAAAAACCACGTCAAGATTATTCAGGATGCTTTGAACATTAAATGACCCCTCAAAATTCAACGACTTGTTACTTTTACCTTTTGCGGGGGATTACATTTTAAGTATGATCATATTTTTTAAAAAACATTTTTGGGTGGTTTGACACTTAATTCAGACAGTAATGAAATGAGATAGGGAGAGAGTCAAATGCTAGAACCAGTGGGAAGCAGGGATTGAGCCCTGTTCTCAGGTAGGAAGTTGTATGCAACACGTGCCGGGCAGTGTTCTGCACAGGATTTTCTTTATATTAATGGTTGATCGCAGAGTGTAACCAAATCATAGATTGCTTTCAAGGTAAGGACACTAACATTCTGTAATTTGTGTGAACTATCTCTTTAAAATAGGGCTGGAAGAAAATCCGGCTTGCACTTCAGGAAGGTTGGCCACCCCTGATCAAGAGCTGGGTGTTTGAAAATGTTGTTGTTATAACAAGTCATTTCTCAAAATCACCCAACCTTCAAGAAAAATCTCATTAGTATCAATATTCAGGTGCCTACTAGTTGAAGATCCTGTCATCATCTTACTCTACGTAGACAAAATATTATGCCTTTATGAATTCTGAGTCCCCTTACTATCTCTGCCTAGCATGTGCACAATACTAAAATGTCAAAAATTACATTTGATTCCTGGAGCATTTAATTGTCAATGCTTATTTGAATGACTTATTCAAAACTGTCCATGAATGGCTGCAAAAATATATAGCCTCATATCATTCATTTTCAAAGACACAAATAGGCATATCAGATTTAAAATATGCGATTACACTGGCAAAATTGTGAAGAAGTGGAATAATAAAATACGTTTGGGGAATAACAGTAGTGTTCTTGCTGACAAGCACAGTAATTTCAGTAATTTCACTATATTTTAGCCCATTGTTAAGAATGAGAATTGTTGTTTTTTTTGTTTGTTTTTTTTTTGTTTTTTTTTGGGGGAAATGGATCAGCTTAATATTGCAGATAGATTGTATCTTCTATCAATGTAATTGTCTGCATCACTTCCAATCCCCCATTTTTTTATTTTTTTTTAATATTTTTTATTTTTTTTATATATATACTCCCCTTTATTACTTTTCAACCCCACCATCCTTTCCCTACTTGGAGTAAATTAGTGAACAACAATGCCCAGGTCTCTATTTCCGGTCTATACTTACTATCTACACCTTATGGACACAGTTAATTTTACAATAATTCTATTATATATATACATATATATATACATATACATACATACATATATATCATTATTATTATTATTATTATTTATTAATTTTTTGCTCCTGAACTACTTCTACTCTCAACCTCTCCGATCGTTTTCATGATGTCCATCCGGTTTGCTTCTATATGCCATATCTTTCTAACTGTGCTCTTTCCCAAAAGCTCCCAACATACAGCCTATATACTTATTATGGACACAGTATGCTTTACATTATTAGCTATCTTTGTTATTATTTGTTGTTATTTGTTATTAGTCCCATCCTTCAACTCTATTCAATACCTCCCATCTATCTCTTAACACCATCCATATCGGATTTCTATTTGCCATATATATTTCAACCGTGCTGTGATGTTTTACAATAATTCTGAACCTTTCTATTCTCATTGCTTCTACAGATTGAGAGTTAAAAATAAACAGCTTTGCTAAAAGTATTATTATATTATTGATTGATTGACTATGACTTTTCAGATCACCCAGTAATGCTATCTGCAAGGTTAGTTCCAGGTAAATATTGCAATCCTTTAGCCATTCCTGGACCAGTGTCCAAAAACAAGCTACAAATGGACAGAACCAAAACAAATGGTCCAATGATTCCGTCTCTTCACAGCAAAATCTGCAGAGCTGGGAAGATTGTATCCCCCATATAAATAACATTCTATTGGTAGCAAGGATTTTATATAGTAATTTAAATTGAAAGATTCTAATTTTTGAATCCGGTGTCGTTTTGCGTGTCAGTTCATAAACACTATGCCATGGGATCGGTACATCAAAGATCTCTTCCCAACTATTTTGCAATCTATATGGGACGGCTGTCAATCCTTTGGTCCTTAAGTGAAACTGATATATTTTTTTATTTATCACAGTTTTCCTTAACCAATTATGTTCTTTAATGCAAGGCCGACAGACAAGTTCCTTACTTTCTCCCCTTCCACTTTCCTCTTCCATTTTTCGGTAATGCTGCCATTATTTGGTTGTAATTTTGGGTAGAGCAGACATTTCCATATGTTTTTGTTAGCTGCATGTGCGTCATAACTCCACCAGTCCTACCGATGATATCATTTACAAAGATTATACCTTTTTAAACATTCTGTCAAAAATAAAGGTTTTTGTCAATTAGTATATTTGAATTTAACCACAATATTTGTTGCATTATTTGTTCTGTCGTTTCTGGAGGATTAAATTGAAATTGCAACCAACTTTCTATGGCTTGTTTTAGAAATAGTGACATTTGGGAGATTATTTCCTTTTCAAATAACTGAAAGTGTGAGGTTGTAATCTGAATAAAGGGAAAAAGGCCTTTCTTGAACATTGGGTGAGACAATCTTACTAATTTGCTTGAGAACCAGTTCGGATTTAAGTATAACTTTTGTAAGACTGAAGCTTTTAGTGATAGGTCTAATGCTTTAATATTTAATAATTTCTGTCCTCCGAATTCATATTCATTATATAAATATGCTCTTTTAATTTTGTCTGGCTTGCCGTTCCAAATAAAATTGAATATTTTTTTCTCATATAATTTAAAAAACTGTTCGCTAGGCGTAGGCAAGACCATAAGCAAATAGGTAAACTGTGATAATACTAATGAGTTAATCAGGGTGATTTTTCCACAAATTGACAGGTATTTTCCTTTCCATGGTAGTAAGATCTTATCTATTTTTGCTAATTTTCTATTAAAATTTATTGAAGTGAGATCATTTATTTCCTTTGGGATATGTATTCCGAGTATATCCACATCACCATCAGACCATTTTATTGGTAAACTACATGGTAATGTAAAAATTGTATTTTTTAGTGATCCAATACGTAATATAGTACATTTGTCATAATTTGGTTGTAATCCAGAGAGGTTAGAAAATGTATCTAGATCCTCTATGAGGCTGTGGAGGGATTCTAGTTGTGGATTTAAAAAAAACATGAATCATCAGCGTACAATGCCACCTTTGTTTTTAAGGTCTTTATATCTAATCCTCTGATATTATTATTAGATCTGATTTTAATCGCTAACATCTCGATGGCCACAATAAATAGATATGCCGATAGTGGACAACCTTGTTTCACTCCTCTTGACAGTTTAAAACTTTCTGAGAAATAGCCATTATTTACTATTTTACACCTAGGGTTACTATACATGATTTTGACCCATTTTATAAGAGATTCTCCAAAATTGAAATGCTCCAGGCATTTATATATAAACCCCAGTCGAACTTTATCAAATGCCTTTTTCGAAGTCTGCTATGAATAGCAGGCCTGGTTTCCCATATTTTCCATAGTGTTCTAATGTTTCCAATACTTGCCTTATATTATCTCCAATGTATCTTCCATGTAAAAAACCTGTCTGATTAGAATGAATAATATCCGGCAATACCTTTTTAATTCTATGCGCTATACATTTTGCTAGGATTTTTGCATCACAACACTGAAGTGTAAGGGGCCTCCAATTTTGTAAATGGACTGGATCTTTATATTTTCCACTTGTATCCTGTTTCAGTAATAATGAGATCAGTCCTTCTTCTTGAGTGTCAGATAATCTACCATTTACATAGGAGTGGTTAAAACATGCTAATAACGGTCCTCTTAGTATATCAAAAAGGTTTGGTATACCTCGACTGGTATGCCATCCAACCCTGGAGTTTTCCCAGACTTAAAGTCTTTAATTGCATCCAGAAGTTCCTCCTCTGTAATTTCACCTTCACATGAGTCTTTCTGTGTGGCTGTTAATTTGACATTATCAATAGAAAAAAAATCTCTACAATTAGCTTCAGTTAGAGGAGATGGAGGTGACTGAAAAGAAAACATATGCTTAAAGTACTTTGTTTCTTCCTTCAAAATGTCATTTGGTGAATCATGGGTGACTCCGTCAATTGTAACCAGTTTCATTAAGTTCTTTTTGGTAGCATTCCTATGTTGAAGATTAAAAAAAGAATTTTGTGCATTTTTCCCCATATTCCATCCAGTTTGCTTTATTTTTATAATATGTTACACTTGATCTTTCTTGAATAAGTTTCTCCATTTCTTTTTGTTTTTCCTCTAATTTATTCTGAGCCTCTATGTTACAGTTTTTATTGCCATCTATCTGTTCTGTTAGACTTTCTATTTCCTTTCTTAGTATAAACTCTTTTGACCTAAATTGCTTTTGTTTTCGAGATGAGTACTGAATTGCATGGCCTCTAAAGGCACATTTAAAGGTGTCCCATACAATAAGGGGATTCGCTGTACCTCTGTTATGTTGGAAAAAATCAGTTATAAATTCCTTTGTTCTAATTATAAATAAATTATCATCCAATAGGCTTTGATTAAATTTCCAATATCCTCGCCCACGTGGAAATTCAGTAAGAGTAATATATATGCCTATTACATGATGGTCTGACCGCATTCTGTCCCCTATCAACACTTTTTTTACTTTTGGTGCCAACGAGAATGAGATAAGAAAGAAGTCAAGACGACTAGCTTGATTCAGTCTCCGCCATGTATATCTCACTAGATCAGTATATTTAAGCCTCCATATATCTACTAGTTCTAATGTATCCATGACATTCACAATTTCCTTAAGAGCATGTGGGTGATTGTTTGTGGTGTGATTTCCTTTACGGTCCATTGAGCTATTTAAAACAGTATTATAATCCCCCACCATAATAATATTGTCTTGAGTTGCTTGCAGGCTTGATAATTTATTATATATATTGTCAAAGAATTGTGGATCATCATTATTTGGTCCATAAAGGTTAATGAGCCATATCTGTTTATGGTCCAATAACATATTTAAAATAATCCATCTACCTTGTGTATCTATTTGTACAATTTGCACATTTGGATCGAAATTACTATTAATTAATATCATCACCCCTTTTGAATTTCTTTGCCCATGGGAGAAGTATATTTCCCCCCATTCTTTTTTCCACGCTACTTCATCTCGAATTGTTGAATGAGTTTCCTGTATACAATAGATATTATATTCCTTCTCTTTGAGCCATGTAAATATTGTTCTTCTTTTGTTATTATCAGCTAAGCCATTACAATTATAACTGGCTATACTTATTTCACCATACACCATAATGAGATACAAGTTTCAAGTCTATTTATCATTATATATGTTTGTAAATTTACCAATAAAAAATAGCGTAATGATTGAGTGTCCATATAGCTGTACCGTGATATTTGCATTGCTACGGAGTAGCCCTTCAATTGTTCTCCACTAATTCCCCCGCTAAAGCCCCTTCCCATCCCAAGTTGAGCCGTCATCGCCGTGATCAGCATCCCACCCACGTCCCTCCGTATCCCTAAGGCCCCGAGAGGCCAGGACCCATCCATCGAAAAACAGCACATAGTGCCACCCACAAAACAAAAGCAGGTCAACCGCCAAAAGCATTTCCAATGCTTTCACCTCTATATATATATATCTATTTATTTATTTTTTAATTATGCATATCCTATTTTTCATCATTATCAATTAATATGCGTAATAATGTCGGCAGTTCACGCGTAGGATTCTAACATATAACCCGGATTGCCATTGTATTACATTTAATTCCTTGACAAGTAATCATTATCCCAGCAAATAATTAGTATCAATATTCAGGTGCCTACTAGTTGAAGATCCTGTCATCATCTTACTCTACGTAGACAAAATATTATGCCTTTATGAATTCTGAGTCCCCTTACTATCTCTGCCTAGCATGTGCACAATACTAAAATGTCAAAAATTACATTTGATTCCTGGAGCATTTAATTGTCAATGCTTATTTGAATGACTTATTCAAAACTGTCCATGAATGGCTGCAAAAATATATAGCCTCATATCATTCATTTTCAAAGACACAAATAGGCATATCAGATTTAAAATATGCGATTACACTGGCAAAATTGTGAAGAAGTGGAATAATAAAATACGTTTGGGGAATAACAGTAGTGTTCTTGCTGACAAGCACAGTAATTTCAGTAATTTCACTATATTTTAGCCCATTGTTAAGAATGAGAATTGTTACACTGATCAGACTAAATAAAATAAATAGATACAATCTCCTGAAGACAAGATTACATAAATCCCCATGCCCTAACCAAATTATTTGTCTATCTTTTCCCCAATCTATAATCACTTTTGGGTTCACAATCTGTTTGACAAAATTATTTTCATAGTTACACATTTGGTCACCATACCAGACTTCCCTGTAGCTCTGCCTGCTGCCTTTTTGTTGTCACAGCCTAAATGCCAATCAACAAACGAGGGGATTAAATCGACTTTATTACATGCTGTCAAAAGGCTACATTCTGCAAAAGATTTATGGACGGGAGTAACGGCAACCACATTTTGTTGACAACATTTGAGATAAAACAGCGCTACCATGCTGCTCTTTTTACAGTTTTATAAAATCAGCGAAGAACCTTCAGTCTCTCCATTCAGCTCCACCAGGGTTGCCAGGTCAAGTTCAAATTTCTAGCCTAACGACGACTCAAAACCCGCCCAAAAGGCCAGAATACTAGCCCCATTTTTTTTTCCACAGCAAGAGAAGAGTTGCCATATCTATACAATAAAACATTTTTTTATTAACATTATCGAGCCATTTAAGAAGGAATATCATAGTAACGTTAGCAGGTTATTTTCCATCAATGGATGTCGATTTAACTCACTTGACTGCTATGATTAAGCAATAAGGCACAAGGGGGTATGGTATATGGCCAATATACCACGGCTAAGGGCAGTTCTTAAGCACGCAATGCAAAGTGCCTGGATACAGCTGTTAGCTGTGGGATATTGGCCATATACCACAAACCCCCGGGGTGCCTTATTGCTATTATAAACGGGTAACCAACGTAATTAGAACAGTAAAAAGTAATGTTTTGTCATACCCATGGTATATGGTCTGATATACCACGGCTTTCAGGCAATCAGCATTCAGGGCTCGAACAAGGTTTATAATTGTAAATAAATCCCCTTTATGCATGTGCATAACTATAGATAAATCCGACAGGAGAGTTTGAGTGATGAAAGTTGGACAGAGGATCTCGAAATCTCTGAGCAAGAAACACTTGGATGAACATTTAAAAAAATTATGTTAGGCTATTTTCTGGCAATTGTGCTGTTATTATGTGCCAGATGTTAAGTCTTGTAGTGGAAATTTTAATCAATAATGAGGAGAGACAGGGTGAATCACCAATCAGGATATTACTTTATTAAAAACGTATCAAAAAGGTAATAAGCGAGGCAGTCTTGACTGTTGGTATGAGAGCACCGACACAAAGAATACAAAGATACACCCTCTTAGTCAAATAACAGATGTATGGAATGGATCACAAGGTGAGACTTGATATATGAGAAAGGAGTGTCCCCCAGCCAGATAGCATTTGCTATGAAGACTGTTTTTATTGTACAGAAACCAGAGTTTGGCCCCTAAAACAAGGTTCCTCTCATCATTATCCATACCCGAGCCATCTCTCCCTGGTACCTCATTACACAAACACCAACTCATTCTATGGAATGCATGCTGTAGGTTTTATCACCAAAGGCATCGTAAATCTACTGTCAGTGTTAACACAGACACATGAGAGTTCTAAGAACCCTATTCTATTGCAGAAAACAACCATTTGATGCAATAAGAGTATTATAACATAATCTTGTAATTTTTTGCTCTCACAGACTACAAACCGTTAAAATGGCCCATTTGAGAGATTTATTTGTTATTTCAATAGGCATAGACTACAGACTAAAATCTGGGTTTATGTTTCTGATTACATTTTGCCATAGTTTGCTTCGATAAAAGTAGGTAGCCTATAGCCCCTGATAGGCCTACATCTAATTTCAGATAGTCTACAGTAGCCTAGACAAGATGTAGGCAAGATGTAAACTTTAGCAGCTTATAGGCAAGATGTAAACTTTAGCAGCTTGCTTAGTTCAAATTAACAGACAAATTTATTCAAGAGAGTTTTCATCTATATTTTTCGTAGCTGTCTATTTACCACCACAAACCGATGCTGGCACTAAGATTGCACTCAATGAGCTGTAAAAGGCCATAAGTAAACAGGAGAACGCTCATCCAGAGGCAGCGCTCCTAGTGGCCGGGGACTTTAATGCAGGGAAACTTAAATCCGTTCTACCTAATTTCTACCAGCATGTTAAATGTGCAACCAGAGGAAAAAAAACTCTAGACCACCTTTACTCCACACACAGAGACGCATACAAAGCTCTCCCTCGCCCTCCATTTGGCAAATCTGACCATAACTCTATCCTCCTGATTCCTGCTTATAAGCAAAAACTAAAGCAGGAAGCACCAGTGACTCGGTTAATAAGGAACTGGTCAGATGACACAGATGCTAAGCTACAGGACTGATTTGCTAGCACAGTCTGGAATATGTTCCGGGATTTTTCCGATAGCATTGAGGAGTACACCACATCAGTCACCGGCTTCATCAAAAAGTGCATAGATGACGTCGTCCCCACAGTGACCGTACGTACAGTGAGGGAAAAAAGTATTTGATCCCCTGCTGATTTTGTACATTTGCCCACTGACAAAGACATGATCAGTCTATGCTTTTAATGGTAGGTTTATTTGAACAGTGAGAGACAGAATAACAACAAAATAATCCAGAAAAACGCATGTCAAAAATGTTATAAATTGATTTGCATTTTAATGAGGGAAACAAGTATTTGACCCCTCTGCAAAACATGACTTAGTACTTGGTGGCAAAACCCTTGTTGGCAATCACAGAGGTCAGACGTTTCTTGTAGTTGGCCACCAGGTTTGCACACATCTCAGGAGGGATTTTGTCCCACTCCTCTTTGCAGATCTTCTCCAAGTCATTAAGGTTTCGAGGCTGACGTTTGGCAACTCAAACCTTCAGCTCCCTCCACAGATTTTCTATGGGATTAAGGTCTGGAGACTGACTAGGCCATTCCAGGACCTTAATGTGCTTCTTCTTGAGCCACTCCTTTGTTGCCTTGGCCGTGTGTTTTGGGTCATTGTCATGCTGGAATACCCATTACGACCCTTTTTCAATGCCCTGGCTGAGGGAAGGAGGTTTTCACCCAAGATTTGACGGTACATGGCCCGTCCATCGTCCCTTTGATGCGGTGAAGTTGTCCTGTCCCCTTAGCAGAAAAACACCCCCAAAGCATAATGTTTCCACCTCCATGTTTGACGGTGGGGATGGTGTTTTTGGGGTCATAGGCAGCATTCCTCCTCCTCCAAACACGGCGAGTTGAGTTGATGCCAAAGAGCTCGATTTTGGTCTCATCTGACCACAACACTTTCACCCAGTTCTCCTCTGAATCATTCAGATGTTCATTGGCAAACTTCAGACGGGCCTGTATATGTGCTTTCTTGAGCAGGGGGACCTTGCGGGCGCTGCAGGATTTCAGTCCTTCACGGCGTAGTGTGTTACCAATTGTTTTCTTGGTGACTATGGTCCCAGCTGCCTTGAGATCATTGACAAGATCCTCTTGTGTAATTCTGGGCTGATTCCTCACCGTTCTCATGATCATTGCAACTCCACGAGGTGAGATCTTGCATGGAGCCCCAGGCCGAGGGAGATTGACAGTTATTTTGTGTTTCTTCCATTTGCGAATAATCACACCAACTGTTGTCACCTTCTCACCAAGCTGCTTGGCGATGGTCTTGTAGCCCATTCCAGCCTTGTGTAGGTCTACAATCTTGTCCCTGACATCCTTGGAGAGCTCTTTGGTCTTGGCCATGGTGGAGAGTTTGGAATCTGATTGATTGATTGCTTCTGTGGACAGGTGTCTTTTATACAGGTAACAAACTGAGATTAGGAGCACTCCCTTTAAGAGTGTGCTCCTAATCTCAGCTCGTTACCTGTATAATAGACACCTGGGAGCTAGAAATCTTTCTGATTGAGAGGGGTCAAATACTTATTTCCCTCATTAAAATGCAAATCACTTTATAACATTTTTGACATGCGTTTTTCTGGATTTTTTTGTTGTTATTCTGTCTCTCACTGTTCAAATAAACCTACCATTAAAATTATAGATGGATCATTTCTTTGTCAGTAGGCAAACGTACAAAATCAGCAGGGGATCAAATACTTTTTTCCCTTACTGTACATACCCCAACCAGAAGCCATGGATTACAGGCAACATCCGCACTGAGCTAAAGGGTAGAGCTGCCGCTTTCAAGGAGCGGGACTCCAACCCGGACGCTTATAAGAAATCCCGCTATGCCCTCCGACGAACCATCAAACAGGCAAAGAGTCAATACAGGACTAAGATTGAATCGTACTACACCGGCGCTGACGCTCGTCGGATGTGGCAGGGCTTGAAAACTATTACAGACTACAAAGGGAAGCACAGCCGCGAGCTGCCCAGTGACACAAGCCTACCACACGTGCTAAATCACTTCTATGCTCGCTTTGAGGCAAGCAACACTGAAGCATGCATGAGAGCATCAGCTGTTCCGGATGACTATGTGATCACGCTCTCTGTAGCTGATGTGAGTAAGACTTTTAAGCAAGTCAACATTCACAAGGCCGCAGGGCCAGACGGATTACCAGGACGTGTACTCCAAGCATGCGCTGATCAACTGGCAAGTGTCTTCACAGACATTTTCAACATGTCCCTGACTGAGTCTGTAATACCAACAAGTTTGGGCTCCTGAGTGGCGCAGTGGTCTAAGGCACTGCATCGCAGTGCTAACTGTGCCACTTGAGATCCTGGTTCGAATCCACGCTCTGTCGCAGCCGGCCGCGACCGGGAGACTCATGGGCGGCGCACAATTGGCCCAGCGTTGTCCAGGGTAGGGGAGGGAATGGCCGGCAGGGATGTAGCTCAGTTGATAGAGCATGTCGTTTGCAACGCCAGGGTTGTGGGTTCGATTCCCACGGGGGGGCCAGTAAAAAAAAAAAAATGTATTCACTAACTGTAAGTCGCTCTGTATAAGAGCGTCTGCTAAATGACTAAAATGTAAATGTAATGTTTCAAGCAGACCACCATAGTCCCCTGTGCCCAAGAACACTAAGATAACCTGCCTATATGACTACCGACCCGTAGCACCCAAGTCTGTAGCCATGAAGTGCTTTGAAAGGCTGGTCATGGCTCACATCAACACCATTATCCCAGAAACCATAGACCCACTCCAATTTGCATACAGATCCACAGATGATGCAATCTCTATTGCACTCCACACTGCCCTTTCCCACCTGGACAAGAGGAACACCTATGTGTGAATGCTATTCATTGACTACAGCTCAGCGTTCAACACCATAGTGCCCTCAAAGCTCATCACTAAGCTAAGGACCCTGGGACTAAACACCTCCCTCTGCAACTGGATCCTGGACTTCCTGACAGGCCGCCCCCAGGTGGTAAGGGTAGGTAACAAGACATCTGCCACGCTGATCCTCAACACGGGGGGCCCCTCAGGGTTGCGGGCTCAGACCCCTCCTGTACTCCCTGTTCACCCATGCCTGCATGGCCAGGCACGACTCCAACACCATCATAAAGTTTGCAGACGACACAACAGCGGTAGGCCTGATCACCGACAACGATGAGACAGCCTATAGGGAGGAGGTCAGAGACCTGGCCGTGTGGTGCCAGGATAACAACCTCTCCCTCAATGTGATCAAGACAAAGGAGATGATTGTGGACTACAGGGGAAAAAAGAGGACTGAGCACACCCCCATTCTCATCGACGGGTCTTTAGTGGAACAGGTTGAGAGCTTCACGTTCTTTGGTGTCCACATCACCAACAAACTATCATGGTCCAAACACAACAAAACAGTCGTGAATAGGGCATGACAAAGCCTATTCCCCCTCAGGAGAATTTGGCATGGGGTCCTTAGATCCTCAAAAAGTTCTACAGCTGCATCATCGAGAGCATCCTGACTGGTTGCATCACTGTCTGGTATGGCAACTGCTCGGCCTCCGACCGCAAGGCACTACAGAGGGTAGTGCGTACGGCCCAGTACATCACTGGGGCCAAGCTTACTGCCATCCAGGACCTCTATACCAGGCGGTGTCAGAGGAAGGCCCTAAAAATTGTCAAATACTCCAGCCACCCTAGTCATAGACTGTTCTCTCTGCTACCACACGGCAAGCGGTACCGGAGCGCCAAGTCTAGGTCCAAAAGGCTTCTTAACAGCTTCTACCCCCAAGCTACAAGACTCCTGAACAGCTAATCATGGCTACCCGGACTATTTGCATTGCCACCCCCACCCCACCCCACCCCGTCTGCTACTGTGTTTATTATCTATGCATAGTCACTTTAACTCTACCCACATGTACATATTACCTCAATTACCTCGACTAACCGGTGCCCCCGCACATTGACTCTGTACCGGTACCCCCTGTATATAGCCTCCCTACTGTTATTTTATTTTACTGCTGCTCTTTAATTATTTGCTATTTTTTATTTTTTACTTATCTTTTTTTACTTAAAAACGGCATTGTTGGTTAAGGGCTTATAAGTAAGCATTTCACTGTAAGGTCTACACCTGTTGTATTCGGCGCATGTGGCAAATACAATTTGATTTGAATAGTTAGGCCATTTCGCAATAAGAAGTGCTTGTTTCCCCAATAGCCTGCTGGAATAGGCTACTGAGGATGGGGTCATAATTTCAATCACTTAATTAAATATTAATAATATGTATATGAACTGAATATGCTTGTCAACAACAGCCAGTGATTTTTTTTTTTTATGTGTTTTACCTGTAGCCTAATTTGACTACTGTTACCCTCAGGCTAATGCGTTCATAATAACACGAGGCTACAACGACAATAAACTGAAGTTATAGGCCATTTATTAAATTGGTTTGCCAGCTCCAGGTAGGCTACACAAGTGGCACAACTTGATTTGCAATGACTCCATTGATATCGTAATTTCAACGTATTTATTGTATCAAATGGTAGCCTACAATGGCATATACATTAATAGGCTACTTGATGGCCAACAGAGGCAAATGTATAATTCTCCACATTTAGCCTAATATCAGCTTCATTGAGGACTTTCCCCATAAAAAGAACCACGCGAGGGTTCCATAACTTCAATTTCAAATTTCCACTCGGGCAGCCCCCGAGACCCAAGAACTGAGAATGCATAAAGCACTTGGCTTGATACGTTTTCTTTAAGCAGTCAACATTAGAATGCAGTTTAAACCACCTCCGAGCGGATTTATGTAATGCGCTCTAGTGCTTTGTCTCCTTATTTGGTTTGGAAATAGGTGTCTCCATAATGACAATCTTAACATCAACTGGTAAAAAGTTGTCACAACGTGCGCGCATAGTGCTCTCGTTCACGTGACTCAGCCAATAACTGTTGCGCTCTATCAACACACACACCCCTGCGGTCCTCCCCACCACTCAATCACTCAGCAACAGCCTGTCTCACTGCCTGACAGTTAGGAACAGGTCACAATGATATATATATATATAAAAGAGAAATGCCATGGCGGCCGCGGTGCAATTAGAAATAGCCCCAAAACCCGCGACCAATACATTTTTACCCGCAATACATTTTTACCCGCGACATCGTTTTCAAAGTAGCCCAATTTGCAGGAAAACTGCGAACGTGGCAACACTGAGCGCCACACTAATCTTGAGGGGCGTTTCTTTAAACATTCATCCAATCCCCTTGATCCCTCACATAACTAGACAAATCATATGCTTGAATGTGCCGCGGTTCACAGTGCTGTGGCAAGACAGGACAATGATAGAGGTTCCGCTCATGATCTTAAATTGCAGGTGCTCCGCTCCGATTTCAAAATGATTTGGGGCACAGTTGAAAAGTTAACGCGCTAATGGACTAATTACAAAAATAAAAGCAGTAGTTTTCAATGCCCTGAGAGCGTGAGAAGAGGGTCAAATACGTGTGTCTCACGGCCAATGCGTGAGAGTTGGCAGCTCTGGGAAATGTCCAAAGTATACAGTATCTGCAGTGATAGTGGAATGGTAGTGTTTCACAGTATTACCTGCCAGTGTTGTGCTTGGTTGAGATATTCGCCCATTGATTTTTCTAACTGGAGCGGCATCTGCTGTCAAAATGGGAAAGCTGTTTTGATTTGTGGCTGTGTTATCTAGTGGAAAGTGGCCAATGTAGACATCACTCTGTCATTTCCTTGTTGCTAATTCTACACTGTTCGCTCAATTTCAGTTTATGTGAGAAAACATGTGTAGGGCATCACTGTACCATTAAAGTCGTTAGATTTTTTTAAATAGGTAAGCGTATCGTAACTGCACAGTCTGTAACCGCAGGGCTCTCCAGAGGGTGATGCGGTCAGCCCAACGCATCACCGGAGGCCCTCCAGGACATCTACAGCACCCGGTGTCACAGGAAGGCCAAGAAGATCATCAAGGACCTCAGCCACCCGAGCCACAGCCTGTTCAGCCCACTACCATCTAGAAGGCGGAGACAGTACAGGTGCATCAAAACTGGGACCGAGAGACTGAAAAACAGTTTCTATCTCCAGGCCATCAGACTGTTAAATAGTCACCACTAGCCAGCCTCCAACCAGTACTCTGCCCTGAACTTTAGTCACTATTACTTGCTGGCTACCACCTGGTGCTCAACCCTGCACCTTAGAGACTGCTGCCCTATGTACATAGTCACAACCTGGTCTCAGAGCATTTCGTATTCTGTACGTAAATCCGTGACACTCCATTTATAGTGAACAAAAAACAGAGTTACAGTTCATATAAGGAAATCAGTCATTTAAATAAATAAATTAGGCCCTAATCTATGCATTTCACATTACTGGAAAGACAGATATGCATCTGTTGGTCACGGATACCTTTAAAAAAAGTTAGGGGCGTGGATCAGAAAACCAGTCAGTATCTGGTGTGACCACCATTTGCCTCATGCAACGCAACACATCTCCTTCGCATAGAGTTGATAAGGCTGTTGATTGTGGCCTGTGGAACGTTGTCCCACTCCTCTTCAATGGCTGTGCGAAGTTGCTGGATATTGGCGGGAACTGGAACACGCTGTCGTACACATCGATCCAGTGCATCCCAAACATGCTCAATGGGTGACATGTCTGGTGAGTATGCAGGCCATGGATTAACTGTGACATTTTCAGCTTCCAGGAATTGTGTACAGATCCTTGCGACATGGGGCAGTGCATTATCATGCTGAAACATGATGAGGTGATGGCAGCGGATGAATGGCACAACAATAGGCCTCAGGATCTCGTCACGGTATCTCTGTGCATTCAAATCGCCATCTATAAAATGCAATTATTTTCGTTGTCCGTAGCTTATGCCTGCCCATACCATAACCCCACTGCCACCATGGGGCACTCTGTTCACAACGTTGACATCAGCAAACCGCTCGCCCACACAATGCCATACACATGGTCTGCGGTCGTGTAAAATGACGTTGGAGGCGGCTTATGATAGAGAAATTAACATTCAATTCTCTGGCAACAGCTCTGGTGGACATTCCTGCAGTCAGCATGCCAATTGCATGCTCCCTCAAAACTTGAGACATCTGTGGCATTGTGTTATGTGACAAAACTGCACATTTTAGAGTGGCTTTTTATTGTCCAGAGCACAAGGTGCACCTGTGTAATGATCATGCTGTTTAATCAGCTTCTTGATATGCCACACCTGTCAGGTGGATGGATTATCTTGGCAAAGGAGAAATGGTCACTCACAGGGATGTAAACACATTTGTGCGCAACATAGGAGAGAAATAAGCTTCTTGTGGGTATGGAACATTTCTGGGATCTTTTATTTCAGCTCATGAAACATGGGACCAACACTTTACATGTTGCGTTTATATTTTTGTTCAGTATAGATTCAGCCACGGACCGATTTTATCTGGAGCGGATGGTTGGGGGGCCTGAACATAATACAAAACATTTGTATAATGCAAATTGACCGCAAGAAGCCCAAACAGATATAATGACTAAAACATAATAATTTCAAACCTTGCTTACATTTGTATACTATCATGTGTGTCTCTCTATTATGCGTTGGAATACTTGAGAACAGATTTCTTAAATTAAATTCAATTGGAGCTGATTTGCTGGTGTTTTTACAGTCTTTTATGTCCAACAATGAAAATCCCACACCAAAAGGAAATTATTATTATTTATGTATCTATTGCTCAGAAAACTTGGGATGCCAATTAAAACCGCCTGCGGGCCGCCAGTTGGGGAACCCTGGAGTAATGCATTGACCATTGTTGAGAGTGAGAGAGCATATTGTGGCATCTGCTTGTCTCTGCTCACTAATCCAGTCCAGTGAGTCCGCACCAGGCACGCACGCCATCGCGCGCATGTTGATTTTGTCCACCCACACCAGACGCGATCAGGACACGCAGGTTGAAATATCAAAACGAACTCTGAACCAACTATATTAACTTCGGGACAGGTCGAAAACCATGAAACATGTATGGCAATTTAGCTAGCTAGCTTGCTGTTGCTAGCTAATTTGTCCTGGGATATAAACATTGGGTTGTTATTTATCTGAAACGCACAAGGTCCTCTACTCGGACAATTAATCCACATATTAAAGGGTGAACATAGTGAGTTTCTAGTTCTCTCCTCCGTCAGGCTTCTTCTTCTTCTTCTTTGGACGTTATGTGGCAGTTGGCAACTAACCTTAAGGTGCATTACCATCACCAACTGGACTGGAGTGTGGACCTCTGTTCATCTTTCGATCCCCCACGTGGGTATATGCTCCTAAAAACCAATGAGGAGATGGGAGAGGCGGGACTTGCAGCGCGTCGAGCGTCACAAATAGAACCAAGTTCTATTTTAGCGCCTGGCTACACAGACTCTCGTTGCCGTGCGCGAGCAGTGTGGGTGCAGTGATTGAATAACATGTATCTGTACATTTATTTTGCAACGCTCGCGTACGCAACGCGGTCGGTCTGGTCAGCATGTCACACATTCATTTATCAACGTTGCAGCTGACACTGTCTTGTTTCTGTCAAGCAACCTGCATTCTAGAAACGAGAAGCGTGCAACTGCAGCCAGTAATTCGGGGTGTTCTGCAGTAACCCGTCTTTATAGATCTAATGGTCAATTTTTAAGCTATGACTCCAGTACATAGGCGGGAGGCAACGGGCGCCTTGTTCCTGTCATGCAGGTTGGTTTGTTTTGCACGGAACATGGAAGCAGATGATGACCTTTCTTCATTTAGGCAGGGGTGGTGTGTTCATTAGGGCGATATGGGCGACGCACTGCCAAACGGGAAAAGGAAGGGATTTTTTTTCTAATCAATTATATCACGGCAACAGTAGTTTTCAGTGTTCTAATCTAGACGTCTGATCTGCCACTAAATGTCCAATCAGGCTAAAATCGTGCTTCAAATGGCCCCGACCGTTTTGGGGCGATTTCAGTCAGGTTGAAAATCGCCCCAGAAGTCTCTCAGACTCTCATGTAAAATCTTTTTTTTTTCAAATATCAGAGCTTTCAATACAATCTCTATGGGTTCCGGGAGGGCTTGCACTTACGCGCTTTTGTCATACGTAACATAACCATGAACATAACTAAGAAAAGAGCGGGTAGCAGCGTCAATCAATTCACGTACTACTGTCAAGATTGCTAGCGTTCAGTGCAACTCGATTGTCTCTTTGAAAGAAGTTCATTTTTGTCTGCGAACAAATCAAGATAAATTGGCAACGAAACAATTAGGACCTCCCAGACCAAATTTAATAATTCAACAGGTTTCTACTAAAGGGGGAAAGTCCTACACCCGAGGATTTTCCAAAAATTGGTACGAACGAAAACCTGGCTAGCAGGCTGCGATGTAGCTAATGCAGTCTTCTGCTACCCCTGCTTACTCTTTCACCCTGAAGGCGGCACGGCAGACAGCACCGCTTGGACAGCGACAGGTGTAACGGACATGCACCATCTTTCAGAAAAGATTAAGAAACATGAGCTGTCAAAGACCCACATGGATAGCTGTTTGAGATTGTCTGCTTTGGGGAGAGTGAACATTGCCACTCAACTGGATGAGGGATACAGGCTAGCTGTCCGCCGCCACAACGATGAGGTTAGGCAAGAACCGCCACATCCTCAGCCGGCTAATCCAGTGTGTGAAGTTTTGCGGAGTGTTTGAGTTAGCTTTGCGAGGCAAAGATGAAACTGAGGGCTCCACCAACCCTGGTATTTTTCTTGGACTTGTCAACTTTGTGGCACAATTAGATGAGGTGTTTGATGACCATCTTAAAAATGCTAAAGTTTTCAAGGGCACATCAAAGACCATTCAAAACGAGCTACTGGAGTGTATGCTAGCGGTCATGACGGAACATATTGTGGAGGAGGTGAAGTCGGCGAACTTCGTAGCTATCCAAGCTGACGAGACCACGGACGTTTCTACACAGACACAGCTGGTGCTTGTGCTGAGGTACATAGATAGCAAGAAGATTAAAAAATTTTCCTGGGGCTTTTTCACAAAATCATGCCCCACGTCGACATTCTGTACCAGAAGCTACAGAAGAAGGACATCGATGCTGTCTTCATCAAACGTGCCCTCGACAGCTTCACAAGCAGTGTGCAGGCCATAAGGTAAGATTAAACAATATCATTCGATCTTTCTCAAAACAGAGCTTTATTTGAAAATGTATGCATGAAAGGAGACATCATCATATTTACAAATCTATACAATTGGCCAGAATATGGTTGTTCATTTTTACAAAGCCATACAGATAGCTGTGTTTACCTTTTCTAGAAATTATTTTCAAATTCTGTTTTCAGGCAAAATGTCTATCACTGTTCATTTTCACAAATCTATACAAGAGGGCAGAATATGGAAGTCTATAAAAATGTCTTATTACCAATAACTTGCATCAATGTTTTCAGTAGCCTCTATCAAAAGCTCCTGCTTGCTTGTTGTGAATTATGCTCAGGTGAACATATTTCCAATTCAACCATGAGGCCTTTTTGAAGCAAGTAATGTGTATATCAGTATTGACTTATATGCTGCCCCTGTCTTCATGTTGTTGCTGGACATATCTTTTTTAAAATGTGTGTAGGTCACCTAAATCATCAGAAAAATTGCCCCCCCCTGAGAATTTTTTCAGGAGCCGCCACTGCATTTACAGTGGGGAAAAAAGTATTTAGTCAGCCACCAATTGTGTAAGTTCTCCCACTTAAAAAGATGAGAGAGGCCTGTAATTTTCATCATAGGTACACGTCAACTATGACAGACAAATTGAGAATTTTTTTCTCCAGAAAATCACATTGTAGGATTTTTTATGAATTTATTTGCAAATTATGGTGGAAAATAAGTATTTGGTCACCTACAAACAAGCAAGATTTCTGGCTCTCACAGACCTGTAACTTCTTCTTTAAGAGGCTCCTCTGTCCTCCACTCCTTACCTGTATTAATGGCACCTGTTTGAACTTGTTATCAGTATAAAAGACACCTGTCCACAACCTCAAACAGTCACACTCCAAACTCCACTATGGCCAAGACCAAAGAGCTGTCAAAGGACACCAGAAACAAAATTGTAGACCTGCACCAGGCTGGGAAGACTGAATCTGCAATAGGTAAGCAGCTTGGTTTGAAGAAATCAACTGTGGGAGCAATTATTAGGAAATGGAAGACATACAAGACCACTGATAATCTCCCTCGATCTGGGGCTCCACGCAAGATCTCACCCCGTGGGGTCAAAATGATCACAAGAACGGTGAGCAAAAATCCCAGAACCATACGGGGGGACCTAGTGAATGACCTGCAGAAAGCTGAGACCAAAGTAACAAAGCCTACCATCAGTAACACACTACGCCGCCAGGGACTCAAATCCTGCAGTGCCAGACGTGTCCCCCTGCTTAAGCCAGTACATGTCTAGGCCCGTCTGAAGTTTGCTAGAGTGCATTTGGATGATCCAGAAGAGGATTGGGAGAATGTCATATGGTCAGATGAAACCAAAATATAACTTTTTGGTAAAAACTCAACTCGTCGTGTTTGGAGGACAAAGAATGCTGAGTTATAATAATAATAATAATATGCCATTTAGCAGACGCTTTTATCCAAAGCGACTTACAGTCATGCGTGCATACATTTTTGTGTATGGGTGGTCCCGGGGATCGAACCCACTACCTTGGCGTTACAAGCGCCGTGCTCTACCAGCTGAGCTACAGAGGACCACGAATGCTGAGTTGCATCCAAAGAACACCATACCTACTGTGAAGCATGGGGTGGAAACATCATGCTTTGGGGCTGTTTTTCTGCAAAGGGACCAGGACGACTGATCCGTGTAAAGGAAAGAATGAATGGGGCCATGTATCGTGAGATTTTTAGTGAAAACCTCCTTCCATCAGCAAGGGCATTGAAGATGAAACGTGGCTGGGTCTTTCAGCATGACAATGATCCCAAACACACCGCCCGGGCAACGAAGGAGTGGCTTCGTAAGAAGCATTTCAAGGTCCTGGAGTGGCCTAGCCAGTCTCCAGATCTCAACCCCATAGAAAATCTTTGGAGGGAGTTGAAAGTCCGTGTTGCCCAGCGACAGCCCCAAAACATCACTGCTCTAGAGGAGATCTGCATGGAGGAATGGGCCAAAATACCAGCAACAGTGTGTGAAAACCTTGTGAAGACTTACAGAAAACGTTTGACCTGTGTCATTGCCAACAAAGGGTATATAACAAAGTATTGAGAAACTTTTGTTATTGACCAAATACTTATTTTCCACCATAATTTGTAAATAAATTCATTAAAAATCCTACAATGTGATTTTCTGGATTTTTTTTTCTCATTTTGTCTGTCATAGTTGACGTGTACCTATGATGAAAATTACAGGCCTCTCTCATCTTTTTAAGTGGGAGAACTTGCACAATTGGTGGCTGACTAAATACTTTTCCCCCCCACTGTAGGTAGATTATAAGTATTTCTTGGCAGGCTGAGGTTTAGCCGTTTCTCTCTGCCGTCACTAGTTTAGCCGGTCCTCGCTATTAATGTGGCTACTGTTTTGTTTGGCAAGCCAGCCCACACTTGTTTGACTGACACTATATCTCCGCTATTTCAGTAATGGGACTCGTGCTATTTGAGTAATTCAGCATGTAAACTATAGTGTCAACTACGAAATTACATTCATATCAGCAGACTAATTTAGCTAGATCAAGTGCGTCTGTGAAGATAGAATGGGTTCATCTTATCAGTGTCGAGCGTTGGTGGTATAGTGGTGAGCATAGCTGCCTTCCAAGCAGTTGACCCGGGTTCGATTCCCGGCCAACGCAGATAATTTTGCCTTAGTTCCTTTTTGATGGAGGCTACATTTTGGTACCTGCGTCACAGCTATAATAAATAGGCTCGATACAAAGGATTACCAAGCAAACGTACCAATAATGTCTCTCAAATACTAGCTCCAATCTAAAAACATCTCCATCAAGCAATTAATTGAACAACACCTTGACTGCTCGTGTTGCACCTTTACTTGCCCCGTTTTATGCTCCCATTTGATTGGGCTTGCCTGTACTTAGTTTCAGATGTTGTAAAATAGCTCAATGGATGTTTTGATGCTGATGCTCCGTTGTGCTCCGCCCCCTCTTGAAACTCTGAGCTGACAGATACAGCTGACTTCTATCCTGAGTGCTAGGCACACGCTTCCATCGCATGAAGTCAGAGTCTCCTACGCACCATGGCATCGGACGAATTGGCGAGGAAACTGCAGCCCAGGATGGCCGCAGAGCAGGTTCCCCTATTCAACCCGTGTGCACCAGAGGAGACCCCGGTGAAACCGAGCGACCCTGTCCCTGAGCCGCAGGAAAAAGAGGTGGTGGTCGTTGTCAATGATGCCACATCGGAACTCACGGCGAAACTCACCCGGAGACTGGACATCAACGATGGGAACGCGGCGCCCAAGCAAGCCAAGGTGTTCAACCCTTACACGGAATTCAAAGAGTTCTCCCGCAAACAGATCAAAGACATGGAGAACATTTTCAAACGGTAGGCTTTATTTTTATTTGAATATCATTCTAATATCATTCTTGTGGCAATGGTTATAGCCTATTTTGTGACTTGACTTGATAAAGAGGTGTCCTTAGTTATGTCTGTAGGGGTGGCAGGGGAACAAAGTAACACCGGGTCAGTTGTACTGTAACAGCTTAATAACTCAAATTAGAAACAATTTAGAAAGATGTTATAAAATCTGATAATGCCTAATACGTTTAGTTTAAATCCATCAATTATTTGTTGTTTTATTGACACAAATGTGTAATTATACACATTATACTATTTTTTTAATAATAGACTTGTGGAACCATTCTCCATGTATCTAAATAATAATTGTTATTTTATTTTGTGTGGTGGGGGGGTGTTCGTTGTAACACAGTACCTAAAATCGTAAATTAGACACATTCACATAATTATATAAAATGTCACTTCTTTATATCAAGATTAGCAGATAATACCTTAAATAGCCTTTTCATAATAAGCAAAAGCCTAAAAGCGTTATTTTTTGTTCCCTGGACTCCACTATGCATGTTTTAAGAGATGAAGCCTATATATTATATGTCGGAGACAACTACCTGACCACACAATTGACAAGGTGAACTGAGCTTAGTGACCTCTGTCTACTGCTTGTGGAGTTAAATTGTTGTGGAACTTCAGACTGAATGGTATTCATCTAGCCTTCAACACTTTCCATTTCTGTCATGAATAAATATTAATAATTCATCTCCCATATAGCTTACATGACAATAATTAATCTCTAGGTTGCTAGCCTAGTGTTATTGTTATTGTATAGGGCGAACCCCCCCCTCTTTTCTCTACCTCTCATTTAATCCTCTCATAGACTACGTACTGTACAAACCTGCTGTGTGTGTGTGTGTGTGTGTGTGTGTGTGTGTGTGTGTGTGTGTGTGTGTGTGTGTGTGTGTGTGTGTGTGTGTGTGTGTGTGTGTGTGTGTGTGTGTGTGTGTGTGTGTGTGTGTGTGTGTGTGTGTGTGTGTGTAGCTAGAGCCTGCTTTGTCACTCCGGTCTCTGCAGCACCAACCCTTTAGGAAATTCATGGACCCAGTGGGGGGGGATGTGGGGCTATACTGGGCTTTACTGACATCCTCTGTACCAGGCCAGAATAATGTTTTCTCCTGGGCCAATGGAACTGTACAGTCCCCCATTGTGCTACTGTCTTTTTTCACTGGAGGGACAAGGGCTGCTCTTCTCAAACACTGTGTCCCCAGTGACACCCCCTCTCCTGTGCGACAATGGCATCTTTGTGTGTGTGTGTGTGTGTGTGTGTGTGTGTGTGAGGGGTGACCACTGACGAGAGGAGACCCTACTGTATACAGTGTTTCTCTGGCGAGGGAGAGAGAGAGGGGAGATTGAGACTGGACAGCGTCTGTGTGTGAGACTAGTAGTGTCCAGGTACTGTATTTGCTCAGAGCTATTGGGGAGACTACTTCAGAGCTATTCGGGAGCCTACTTCAGAGCTATAGGGGAGCCTACTTCAGAGCTATAGGGGAGCCTACTTCAGAGCTATAGGGGAGCCTACTTCAGAGCTATAGGGGAGCCTACTTCAGAGCTATAGGGGAGACTACTTCAGAGCTATTGGGGAGACTACTTCAGAGCTATAGGGGAGACTACTTCAGAGCTATAGGGGAGCCTACTTCAGAGCCATAGGGAGCCTACTTCAGAGCTATAGGGGAGCCTACTTCAGAGCTATAGGGGAGCCTACTTCAGAGCTATTGGGGAGACTACTTCAGAGCTATAGGGGAGCCTACTTCAGAGCTATAGGGGAGCCTACTTCAGAGCTATAGGGGAGCCTACTTCAGAGCTATAGGGGAGACTACTTCAGAGCTATAGGGGAGACTACTTCAGAGCTATAGGGGAGACTACTTCAGAGCTATAGGGGAGACTACCTCAGAGCTATAGGGGAGCCTACTTCAGAGCTATTGGGGAGACTACTTCAGAGCTATAGGGGAGAATACTTCAGAGCTATAGGGGAGACTACTTCAGAGCTATAGGGGAGACTACTTACATTTCTGTTGGAGACATTGAACATGAGGACATTTTAATACTTTTGTTCCAGTTCATCTGTTCATCTAAAGCTTTGTAGCTACAGGTGCATGTGAAAACAGTGTAGAGAAGGATAATGATTGGTGGGTAGATGCAGTGACACTGCAGTTTTTCCAGGACTATGTATTTAAACTTGAGTTTTACATTTGAGTTTGACCTAATTTAGCTCTCAGCACAGTTGGAAAGGAAGACTCAGTAAGTAGAGGGGAAAATGGGTCACAGAGAGAGGGAGAGAGGAGGGGGGCTTGATATCACCCTCTTTCCTTAGGAGGACGTTGGGTTGATATAGTGAACTTACTTGAACACGCCTCTCATTGACAAACATGCACTTAGATGCACTCATGAAGAAACATTTAGTAAACGTGCCCCCCCTCTCTCTCTCTCTCTCTCTCTCTCTCTCTCTCTCTCTCTCTCTCTCTCTCTCTCTCTCTCTCACACACACCCACACACACACTGCCCCAGATTCTCTTATGTTGGTTGAATGTGTCCTCTATCTCCTTCGCCTCTGTTTTCTTCCATGAAGACCCCCCCCACCCCTCTCTCTCGCTCTTCATTCTCTATCTCTATGGCTTGCTCTCAAGCTGTCCTGCCCGGGGCAGGTTTTATCCATCTCTCCTATAGCCATCACTGGGGCACTTCCTAGACATATGTCCAGCCCGTGATAGACACGTGTTGCAGCATTACCCACCCAGGATAGACACATGTTGAGGCATTACCCATCCGTGATAGACACGTGTTGCAGCATTACCCACCCAGGATAGACACATGTTGAGGCATTATAGACACGTGTAGCTGCATTACCCACCCATGATAGACACGTGTAGCTGCATTACCCACCCGTGTCGTAAGTGTCATAAGTATAGACTGTCAAAGCTTTAGAGTTTGGTTTCTGTGCAATGCTCAGACCTTGATTATTAATTAGATCACAGTGAGTTGAAGTGCTGTAAAACCTCCATGTCCTTAGTTTATCCTATCATCTCTCTGTAGGCTTTTCATTGGCTGAAGCGGAGAGGTCAGGTGTGCTGTCTTTGCCTGACTCATTATTTTCTGAGTGGACACTGCTTCCTTTATCTACCCAACCCCTGTTTCATCTCCCCCTGCTCTCCTTAGCTTTGCATGCAGGGTACTTGACCCTCTGACCTAGGCACTGGCGGGTAACCTAGATGTGGGTGAGACACATGCTCAGCGGGGGCAGTGGCCAGTCTGTCTGTGTCCTAAAGTTTTCTTGGATGCGGTCGTGGTGGCAGAGCCTAGCTGGGGTGAGGGCCAGGGAGGGGGCACTTTGGAATGTTCTAAGTGTGGGTAGGCTAGATTAAGGGCAGGGCTGGGGCCATTCCATCCTAAATTCTGCCCCTTCTCTCACCCCTTTACACTCTGCCTCACCCTATCATCTTTTGGTCTATCCCTCCTCACCCTCTCTCTCTTCCCTGATCCTGCCCCACTCACTCACCCACTTTCTCTGCATTCCAGAGGCCTTAACCCGTCCCTGCCTTTTAACTCTGCATAACTCGAACTCATCATCAACACTACACTCTTAGAAAAAAAGGTGCTATATAGAACCTAAAAGTGTTATTCGGCTGTCCCCATAAGAGAACCCTTTGAATAACCTTTTTGGTTCCAGGTAGAACCCTTTTGGTTCCAGGTAGTACCCTTTTGAGTTCCATGTAAAACCCTTTACACAGAGGGTTCTACATGGAACCCAAAATAGTTATACTTGGAACCAAAAATGGTTCTCCTATGGGGACAACAGAATAACCCTTTTGGAACCCTTTTTTCTAAGAGTGTAGGCACAATTCTGACTTTTGATTGAGTCACTGATCTAAAAACAGCCTCTGGTAACGTGTTAGTCACTGTGATTTCTGAGGGATGCATTACAGATGAGGATGTAGGCGCTATCAGCCGGCCCTTATCTGCTCCATCTTCACTCATACACTAGAACGCCCTATAGCAGCAGGAGTGACCTGAATTACACTCCTGTTGAGAGAGAGGGAGGGAGAGAGAGAGAGAGAGAGATCCAAAAATACAGTGTCCATGCCAAAAGCCTTGGTATCTATAATTACCATACTGCAGGAAGTTAGCTGTGGGACAATAAGGCCTGACTATGGGCTGTGGCACCACTCCCTGACAAAGGAAGACATTCCACAATACTGTTGTTTTCTTGCAACGTTTCACTTTTGAGTTTTTCGATAGCCAAACAGCCTTTCAGTCTTATCTATTTTACGTCAAAGCTTTCGGCAGACTTTCGGTCGGAAGATTGTGGTAGAATGCTGGGGCTGGAATAGTAGCCCAGAGTAGTATTTTACTGATCATAGTACTCAAGTGCCTCTGACCAGGCAGGTTTTCTGTTCTTTCAGCATAACATGTTGTTGTTGTGAGATACTGACTTACCCCGCTGAGGAGCTGGACTAGGACCTGTCACTAAGCTGTGAAGTGAGTCCTGTACGTACAGGTGACAGTTGCTAAGCTGCTCTGGGGTCATCAGTTGCTGTGAACAGTTGTCATACTGGTCAGCTGTGGAGGGCCAAACGGAACCAGCTGTCCTAGAACACAGATGGCAGGAAATGTGTTATGTGTGTGTGTGTGTGTGTGTGTGTGTTATGTGTGTGTGTGTTATGTGTGTGTGTGTGGGTGAGGGGCATGAATATGGTGAAAAGTAATTCCGCAGGCTTGACAGGGACACAAACAGGAATGAAGGTATTGGGTGCATTACAGTATTGGGTGGATGTAGATTGATATTCAACAGGACAAAACGTGTTTCATTAGTGGTTGTATTCGTATCAAGGATTTATTTTGGGATGGATGTTTAGCGTTAGTAAAGCAATGTTTCCCTTTGAAGTGATGGGTGTGGGGTGGGGTTCAAATCAGTGGTCCTTTGTGCTACTGAGATGATGATATCTTTAGGCTGAATGTTAGGAAGTTAATAGTCCTAAATCAGGTTGTTTTGAAGGGAGGGGGTTTAGTTCCTAAGGCCTTTGAAGAGTTGGACTGAAACAATGACCTCTCTCTCTCTTTGGTCTCTGGTCTGACCAGATTACACTCCTACCATTCAGGTGTTGGCAGATAGGAGCACTTGTGTGTGTGTGTGTGAGTGTGTGTGTGTCTGTGTGAGAGAGAGTGTGTGTGTTTCCTCACTCACACCCAGATCCAGTGCCACTCGAACAGCTGTGTGACAGGATCTATAAATACTGTTGTGTCAGATAGACAGACAGACTCCTTGCATGCCATCTCACAAACACACACACACACACACACACACACACACACACACACACACACACACACACACACACACACACACTGCTACTCTATCTCAATCTCACTCAGTCATGTCTCTCTCTGTTTTTCAATTACTCCCTTGATCTGTTTATCTAGGACCCCCAACACCCTTGATTAATCTGTTGTGTGTCTGATGACAAATTATTGTGTGGTGTGTTTACTGTGATTTATTAGGGAAAGTTGGTGTTTGTGTGTGTCAGTCAAGCGCAGACAGCTGTCAGGGGACTGTCTGGTTAGTGTCAACCACCTGGATCACTATTCCCAACATCATACCTTTATCATAACATGTCTGTCTCTCCTGTGTGTGTGTGTGTGTGTGTGTGTGTGTTTAATGTCATTGGCAGGCTTAGGACCTGTATCTCTATGTCTAGGTGTGGCAGTCTGGTCAGAATCAGGGTATAGATGCCTTTCACCACATTGGGCCTTTCAGCCAGTCTAGGCTGAACTTAGAAAGGTTTGGCACATATCTTACTAGAGCCATGAGGTTTTGCTGAGCATTTGACCTGACCATGAGAAACACCTCTAGTTGTTGGCTATATAACTATCTATGGCCATAGCTTTTGACCTTTATGACAGACTTTAAATGTTTCCTCTCCTGATAATTTAATGTGAGGTAGTGTAATGTCTGTGTACCTTCGTCTCTCAATAGCTATATGTAGACACACCTGTATGTAGATTTGACAGTGTTAAGGAGGGCTTCATAGAGTTGTGATGTTATAATGGAAGTTCATTGAGCTACCCTCCTCTCTCTGTAGTTTTGACGGTGGTAAGGACGGCTTCATAGACCTGATGGAGTTGAAGCTGATGATGGAGAAGCTGGGAGCGCCTCAGACCCACCTGGGCCTCAAGAACATGATCAAGGAGGTGGACGAGGACTTTGATGGCAAGCTGAGCTATAGAGAGGTGTGTGTACTGTACTGTCTACGTCCATGTCAATTTCCCTGTGTGTGTGTGTGTGTGTGTGCCTGAGTGAGTCAATGCCTCACAAGGCCTGTTAATTACAGTGTGTATGTTTTAACTGCAGTAACACATACAGTGCCTTCAGAAACTATTCACTCTCCTTGACTTTTTCCACATTTTGTTGTGTTACAACCTGAATTTAAAATTGATTACATTTAGATTTTTTTGTCACTGGCCTACACAAAATACCCGATAATGTCAAAGTGGAATTATGTTTTTGAAATGTTTACAAATGAATTAAAAATGAAAATCTCAAATGTCTTGAGTCAATAAGTATTCAACCCCTTTGTTATGGCAAGCATAAATAAGTTCAGGAGTAAAAATGTGCTTAATAAGTCACATAATAAGTTGCATGGACTCACTCTGTGTGTAATAATAATGTTTAACATGATTTTTGAATGACTACCTCATCTCTGTACCCCACACATACAATTATCTGTAAGGTCCCTCATTTGAACAGTGAATTTCAAACACAGATTCAACCACAAAGACCAGGGAGGTTTTCCAATGTCTCGCAAAGAAGGGCACCTATTGGTAGATGGGTAAAAAAAAAAAAAGCAGACATTGAATATCCCTTTGAGCATGATTAAGTTTTTAATTACACTTTGGATGGTGTATCAATACACCCAGTCACTGCAAAGGTACAGGCGTCCTTCCTAACTCAGTTGCCGGAGAGGAAGGATACCACTCAGGGATTTCACCATGAGGCCAATGGTGACATTAAAACAGTTACAGAGTTGAATGGCTGTGATAGGAGAAAACTGAGGATGTATCAACAACATTGTAGTTACTCCACAATACTAACCTAATTGACAGAGTGAAAAGAAGGAAGCCTGTACTCAATAAAAATATACCAAAACAGGCATCTTGTTTGAAACAAGGCACTAAAGTAATACTGCAAAAAAATGTGGCAGAACAATAAACTTTTTGTCCTGAATACAAAGTGTTATGTTTGGGGCAAATACAATACAACACATGACTGAGTACCACTCTCCATATTTTCAAGTATAGTGGTGGCTGCATCATGTTATGGGTATGCCTGTAATCGTTAAGGACTGGGGAGTTTTTCAGGACAAAAAATAAATGGAATGGAGCTAAGCACAGGCAAAATCCTAGAGGAAAACCTGGTTCAGTCTGCTGTTCACCAGACACTGGGAGATTAATTCACCTTTCAGCGGACAATAACCTAAAACATAAGGCCATATCTACACTGGAGTTGCTTACCAAGAAGACAGTGAATGTTCCTGAGTGGCCGAGTTACAGTTTTGACTTAAATCTACAAGAAAATCTATGGCAAGACCTGAAAATGGTGTCTAGCAATGATCAACAACCAATTTGACAGAGCTTGAAGAATTTTGGAAAGAATAATGTGTTAATGTTGCACAATCCAAGTGTGGAAAGCTTTTAAAGACTTACCCATAAAGACTCACAGCTGTAATCACTGCCAAAAAACAAAAACAAAGGTGCTTCTACAAAGTATTGACTCAGGGGTGTGAATACTGTAAATGAGATATTTCTGCATTTCATTTTCAATAAATGTGCAAACATTTCTTAAAACATGTTTTCACTTTGTCATTATGGGGTATTGTCAAAATCCATTTTGAATTCAGGCTGTAACACAACAAAATGTGGAGAGAGAGAGAGAGAGAGAGGGAGGAAAAGGGCAACCAGTGGAGCACAAACACCATTGTAAATACAACCTATATTTATCTGTTTATTTATTTTCCCTTTCATACTTCAACTATTTGCACATTGTTACAACATTGCTAATAATATAACATTTGAAATGTCTATATTATTTAACAACTTTTGTGTGTATAATGTTTACTGTTAATTTTTTTTAAATGTATTTCCCTTGTTTATTTCCCTTTTATTTATTGTCTATTTCACTTGCTTTAGCAATGTAAACATATGTTTCCCATGCCAATAAAGCCCTTTGAATTGCATTGAATTTAGAGCGAAAGAAGCTCTAAATTCGACAGGTAGAGCACACTTCTGCATGACTTATTTCATGGGAGGGGGCTGAGGCTATCTCCCCTTATCCCTCTTACTCCCCTCCCTCTCTCTTTTTCTCTTTCCTACCCCCTCCCTCGCCCTTCTTACTCCTCTCCCTCTCCCTCCTTATCTTTCCTACTTCCCTCTCTCTCTCCTTCTCTTTCCTACCCCCTCCCTCGCCCTTCTTACTCCTCTCCCTCTCCCTCCTTATCTTTCCTACTTCCCTCTCTCTCTCCTTCTCTTTCCTACCCCCTCCCTCGCCCTTCTTACTCCTCTCCCTCTCCCTCCTTATCTTTCCTACTTCCCTCTCTCTCTCCTTCTCTTTCCTACCCCCTCCCTCGCCCTTCTTACTCCTCTCCCTCTCCCTCCTTATCTTTCCTACTTCCCTCTCTCCCTTCCTTATCTTTCCTACTTCCCTCTCTCTCTCCTTCTCTTTCCTACCCCCTCCCTCTCCCTTCTCCCTCATATTCCCCTCCCTCTCAATTCAATTTCAATTTAAGGGCTTTTATTGGCATGGGAAACGTATGTTAACATTGCCAAAGCAAGTGAAGTAGAGAGTAAACAAAAGTGAAATACATTTTTTATATTAACAGTAAACATTACACTCAGAAATTCCAAAAGAATAAAGACATTTCAAATGTCATATTATGTACAGTGGGGAGAACAAGTATTTGATACACTGCCGATTTTGCAGGTTTTCCTACTTACAAAGCATGTAGAGGTCTGTAATTTTTATCATAGGTACACTTCAACTGTGAGAGACGGAATCTAAAATAAAAATCCAGGAAATCACATTGTATGATTTTTAAGTAATTAATTTACATTTTATTGCATGACATAAGTATTTGATCACCTACCAACCAGTAAGAATTCCGGCTCTCACAGACCTGTTCGTTTTTCTTTAAGAAGCCCTCCTGTTCTCCACTCATTACCTGTATTAACTGCACCTGTTTGAACTCGTTACCTGTATAAAAGACACCTGCAAGATCTCACCTCGTGGGGCATCAATGATCATGAGGAAGGTGAGGGATCAGCCCAGAACTACACGGCAGGACCTGGTCAATGACCTGAAGAGAGCTGGGTCCACAGTCTCAAAGAAAACCATTAGTAACACACTACGCCGTCATGGATTAAAATCCTGCAGTGCACGCAAGGTCCCCCTGCTCAAGCCAGCGCATGTCCAGGCCCATCTGAAGTTTGCCAATGACCATCTGGATGATCCAGAGGAGGAATGGGAGAAGGTCATGTGGTCTGATGAGACAAAAATATAGTTTTTTGGTCTAAACTCCACTCGCCGTGTTTGGAGGAAGAAGAAGGATGAGTACAACCCCAAGAACACCATCCCAACCGTGAAGCATGGAAGTGGAAACATCATTCTTTGGGGATGCTTTTCTGCAAAGGGGACAGGACAACTGCACCATGTTGAGGGGAGGATGGATGGGGCGAGATCTTGGCCAACAACCTCCTTCCCTCAGTAAGAGTGCTGGGTCTTACAAGAGGGCAAAAGGAGTGGCTCCAAAGGGATCTAAGGCCTGAGTGGCCTAGCCAGTCTCCAGACCTGAATCCAATAGAAAATCTTTGGAGGGAGCTTAAAGTCCGTATTGCCCAGCGACAGCCCCGAAACCTGAAGGATCTGGAGAAAGTCTGTATGGAGGAGTGGGCCAAAATCCCTGCTGCAGTGTGTGCAAACCTGGTCAAGACCTACAGGAAACGTATGATCTCTGTAATTGCAAGCAAAGGTTTCTTTACCAAATATTAAGTTCTGCTTTTCTGATGTATCAAATACTTATGTCATGCAACAAAATGCAAATTAATTACTTACAAATCATACAATGTGATTTTCAGTGTATCAAATACTTGTTCTCCCCACTGTATATTTTTGGTTGGATAGGTTTCTCAATTTCTTTTCTGTTAGATATTTTTAGATTTGATAGGGAAGCTGAGAGGTTAGTGGAACATTTTGTCCAGGAAGTTGTCTAAAAGGGATTGAATTTGTTGTTGCCTAATTGTTTTTTGGTAGGTTTCGACACTACTTTCCTTCCATCTATAGCATTTCTTAATATTATTCAGTTCCTTTGGCTTTGACGCCTCATGATTGAGTATTGCTCTGTTCAAGTAGACCAGGGTTCTTCAATTCCGGTCCTGGAGGGCCGAAACACTTCTGTTTTTTATTTCTACCTGGTAGTTAATTGCACTCACCTGGTGTCCCAGGTCTGAATTAGCCCCTGATTAGAAGGAGAGGATGAAAAACAGAGGTGTTTTGGCCCTCCAGGTCCGGAATTGAAGAACCCTGAAGTAGACTGTGATTTTGCTGTGGTCTGATAGGGGTGTCAGTGGGCTGACTGTGAATGCTCTGAGAGACTCTGCGTTGAGGTCAGTGATAAAGTAGTCTACAGTACTACTGCCAAGAGATGAGCTATAGGTGTACCTACCATAGGAGTCCCCTCGAAGCCTACCATTGACTATGTACATACCCAGTGTGCGACAGAGCTGCAGGAGTTGTGACCCGTTAATGTTGGTTATGTTGTCGTAGTTGTGCCTAGGGGGGCATATTGGGGAGGGAATGCTGTCACCTCCAGGTAGGTGTTTGTCCCCCTGTGTGCTGAGGGTGTCAGGTTCTTGTCCAGTTCTGGCATTTAGGTCGCCACAGACTAGTACATGTCCCTGGGTCTGGAAATGATTGATTTCCCCCTCCAGGATGGAGAAGCTGTCTTCATTAAAGTATGGGGATTCTAGTGGGGGGATATAGGTAGCACACAGGAGGAAATTTTTCTCTGTTGAGATAATTTCCTTTTGAATTTCTAGCCAAATGTAAAATGTTCCTGTTTTGATTAATTTGATAGAGTGAGTTAGGTCTGCTCTATACCAAATTAGCATGCCCCCTGAGTCCCTTCCCTGTTTCACACCTGGTAGTTTGGTGGATGGGACTACCAGCTCTCTTTAACCTAGAGGGCAACCAGTGGGTCCGTCTCCTCTATACCGTGTTTCTTGTAGGATGACAATGTCTTTATTTCCGATTTCTTTGGTGAAGTCCAGGTTCCTGCTCTTTAGGCCAAAGGCAGATGGCCTCAGGCCTTGGATATTCCAGGATGAAATAGTGAAGGCTTTGTGTTCCATAAAGTGTCTAATGTTGTTGGTCGTGTGGTTTGGCCTCAGGCCAGAAATTGTGAGCAGAGCCTGCTGAGCATCTGGTACATGCCATTGTCTTGGGCTAGTGTAAGAGTGGGGGTTGGGCCTGTTTGCCTGCTCACGGCCTGGGCGTATGTGTGACTTTCATGTTGAGGCCCCCTTTAGGGTCCGGGCGAAGGTGGGCACTGCTGCCTTGTATAGGTGGACCTGGTCGTAAAGGCTGTTCACGTCCAGGGTGGAGTGGTGGGCCAGGTAGACATTTGGTTTTGAAGCACAGTCACGGGAAATACTTGCGTTTACCTGCTGTATGGTAGTAGGGTTGAAATATTTTCGTGGTAGCAGGGTTGAGATAGCCACTTGTGCGTTGGGGAAAGTAGAATAAGCTTTTTCTATCACTCCCTTGAGTACTGTGGCCACCCTTTCCTGCTGTGTTCTCAGGTCGTTTGTGCCTGTGTGTATTATTATGTGGCTGGGTGATCCTAGTTGGTCCTCAGACAGAAGGTCTAGGGCGCGCTGGGTGTTTGGACACCAGAGTTTAGACACTGTGTGTTTGGGGAAAAGTTTATTTTATTTGATGTATTTCCCGTTTGAGTCCATAAGGAATACAATCTGTGGCTTGTGTATGTCTTCAGTGGGTGTGGGGGGGTCGTCATGAGGACTATCAGGGTGTCTGACAGGGGGGTTGCTCAGAGGTGTTGGGGTCCCCAGGGCTTGGGGTTCTTCATTTGTTTGTCAGGCTGTGATGTCGAGGCTATGGTCAGGGTCTAGGGTGTACTGTTCTGCTGCTGTGTCGAGACTTTGGTCAGAATCTGAGGTGGGCTGTTCTGCTGGCTTCTCTGCGGGGGTGGCCAGCTCGCTAATGAGTTGTTCTCTGTCACCCGACATCGTTCTCACCTTCTCCTCCAGCACTCTGATCCTCTCCTGTAGTGCTCTGTTCTTCTCCTGCTCCTGCTCTTTCTCCTGTTGATGTTGTCTCACCACAGTCCAGAGTGCAGATAAGTCTCTCTCCACCTCCAGCTCTTCAGGTCTAGTTAAGGGGGTGTTGTTGTGCTGAACTGTTGTCTGGGTCTGTGCTGACTGGAGTGTAATCACCTGCTGTTCCAGCACCACCTGCCTTACCTCCAGCTGGGTGAATGTATCCTTCATTTCAATGAGGGAGTAGTACTCTGTGCTGGGAAGTTGACTTTCTGCTTGGGGTTGCTCGTCTGTGGGGTTATTTATTGAAAAGGTCTGGTCTGACCCGCTCGGGGTGGGGGTATCTTTCTCAAGGGAGAGCTTCTCCTGCTGAGCTATTTCTTTGATTAGGTAAAAGTCCAGCTGGAACTGTTTGGTGTTGCCCTGGACCAATACTGTTCCAGATTTATAGAGATTTATATTAGCTGACTCAGAGTCCTCATTGTCTAGTATCCTGAGTTTCCACCCATCGCTAACACCCCCCCCCTCTTAACAGAGGGGTAGTGTGCTAGTATAGCACTGTGCCATGCCTGGGGATGGTCTGTGTGGAAGATAAGGTTGCTTATGTTCCATTTTTATAAAAGTCAGCAAAAAGTGTCTCCTGATTTCCCATAGGGAGCTTCATTTTGTACTCTTCGTGTCTTATCATTCTTTACATACAGGGGGTACTGTCTTTTAATTACCTCCGAACAGCGGGAGGGTGCTTCTAAGGCCTTTCCATTTGGTTGGGGTAGACTGTGCGACTCTCCTGCCATTGTTGGGCTCAAGGGCTTTGACACCTCTCACTTCACACATCAGTACTAATTGAAGTTGTATCTCTTTGTACTAGCAAGCTTGGTAGCCTTAGCATTCAGTCCTTATAAAGTAAAATATATCATTGTAATGTATTTTTCTTCTTGGTTTTTGAAAGTAAAAAATAGTTTCAGACTAAACATTACTCACTCAGTTGCAGGTTGGATGGTGTTTTCAGGTTTCTGTTTGTTTGCCAGAGCATTTGCTGTATAGTTTGGGAATAGTAATCCTTGGTAGTAGAAAGCCTTCCAGGTAATTCCGTCCAAAATCAAGTTGTAGGTTTGGAGTTTTGGTTTGGAATGAAGGTTATGTTGTGGAGGGTAGCATCCTGTATATGTCCCTGCCAAAAAAAATCTAAGTTTATCTAACTCTAAATCTATATTTTTTGTAAAAACATGCTGGAAAATGCAGGAGCAATGTCTTTGAGCTCTCTCTTTCTCTCTTGGGTCTCTCTCTCTGCATCTTTCCTACCCCCTCTCTCGTTCTCTCTCACACACTCACAGGGTATAACAGGTGATAGGGGCAGCTGAACAGAGATACAAAGACTCTGTTGTGTTTCAGCTCTGAGGTATTGACTAAAGCCAAATCCTTGCTTCTCTTTGCCTCTCATTCTCCTGATTGGAGTAGCAGGGTTCCACACAGACATATCCCATTACACAGCACAGTCCCCCTAGGACCACTGGTGGTCAGGCTAGATGGAGAATTCTATCACCCCTCTGAGCCTGGTTCCTCTCTAGGTGTCTTCCTAGGTTCCTGCCTTTCTAGGGAGTTTTCCCTAGCCACTCTGCTTCTGCATCTGAATTGCTTGCGCTTTGTGGTTTTAGGCTGGGTATCAGTATAGTACTTTGTGACAACTGCTGACGTAAAAAGGGCTTTATAAAATTTGGTTGATTGATATCAGGTCGCTACACCAAGGTCACATACAGAAATCACTTCTCATAGGAGGACAGTTCTGACACTAAACCCACAGACATGAACAGTTGTTATCACGTCTATATGATGTTATCCAGGCTCTGCTGTAGCCGGCCGCAACCGGGAGACCAATGGGGCGGCGCACAATTGGCCCAGCGTCGTCCTGGGTAGGGGAGGGAATGGCAGGCAGGGAGGTAGCTCAGTTGATAGAGCATGGCGTTTGCAACGCCAGGGTTGTGGGTTCGTTTCCCACGGGGGGCCAGTATGAAAATAATAATATATGCACTAACTGTAAGTCGCTCTGGATAAGAGCATCAGCTAAATGACGTAAATGTAAATGTAAAATGTTATGATATTAGAAGGAACCGTTATCACTTCTATATGATGTTATGATATTAGAAGGAACCATTATAACTTCTATATGATGTTATGATATTAGAAGGAACCATTATCACTTCTATATGATGTTATGTTATTAGAAGGAACCATTATCACTTCTATATGATGTTATGTTATTAGAAGGAACCGTTATCACTTCTATATGATGTTATTAGAAGGAACCGTTATCACTTCTATATGATGTTATGATATTAGAAGGAACCATTATCACTTCTATATGATGTTATGTTATTAGAAGGAACCGTTATCACTTCTATATGATGTTATGTTATTAGAAGGAACCGTTATCACTTCTATATGATGTTATGATATTAGAAGGAACCATTATCACTTCTATATGATGTTATGTTATTAGAAGGAACCGTTATCACTTCTATATGATGTTATGTTATTAGAAGGAACCATTATCACTTCTATATGATGTTATGATATTAGAAGGAACCATTATCACTTCTATATGATGTTATGATATTAGAAGGAACCGTTATCACTTCTATATGATGTTATGATAATAGAAGGAACCATTATCACTTCTATATGATGTTATGATATTAGAAGGAACCGTTATCACTTCTATATGATGTTATGATATTAGACTGTTAGGTAATTATTGGTGTTGTGAAGCTTTGTAGGGATTGCAAGTTATGACATACAATTGTTGTGGCAGTACATTAAATGTAGGACCCTATATTTGGCAAAAAATCACTTCGTAGCTGTTTTTAGAGCAACAAAAATAAACTATGACCTACAATAACATCTTCTGTTTATTTCACAATGTGCAGGGCACTGTAATAAGGGAGTACAGTGAGGGAAAACAGTATTTGATCCCCTGCTGATTTTGTACGTTTGCCCACTGACAAAGAAATGATCAGTCTATAATTTTAATGGTAGGTTTATTTGAACAGTGAGAGACAGAAAAACAAAACAAAAATCCAGAAAAACGCATGTCAAAAATGTTATAAATTGATTTGCATTTTAATGAGGGAAATAAGTATTTGACCCCCTCTCAATCAGAAAGATTTCTGGCTCACAGGTGTCTTTTATACAGGTAACGAGCTGAGATTAGGAGCACACTCTTAAAGGGAGTGCTCCTAATCTCAGCTTGTTACCTGTATAAAAGACACCTGTCCACAGAAGCAATCAATCAATCAGATTCCAAACTCTCCACCATGGCCAAGACCAAAGAACTCTCCAAGGATGTCAGGGACAAGATTGTAGACCTACACAAGGCTGGAATGGGCTACAAGACCATCGCCAAGCAGCTTGGTGAGAAGGTGACAACAGTTGGTGCGATTATTCGCAAATGGAAGAAACACAAAAGAACTGTCAATCTCCCTCGGCCTGGGGCTCCATGCAAGATCTCACCTCGTGGAGTTGCAATGATCATGAGAACGGTGAGGAATCAGCCCAGAACTACACGGGAGGATCTTGTCAATGATCTCAAGGCAGCTGGGACCATATACACCAAGAAAACAATTGGTAACACACTAAGCCGTGAAGGACTGAAATCCTGCAGCGCCCGCAAGGTCCCCCTGCTCAAGAAAGCACAAATACAGGCCCGTCTGAAGTTTGCCAATGAACATCTGAATGATTCAGAGGAGAACTGGGTGAAAGTGTTGTGGTCAGATGAGACCAAAATCGAGCCCTTTGGCATCAACTCAACTCACCGTGTTTGGAGAAGGAGGAATGCTGCCTATGACCCCAAGAACACCATCCCCACCGTCAAACGTGGAGGTGGAAACATTATGCTTTGGGGGTGTTTTTCTGCTAAGGGGACAGGACAACTTCACCGCATCAAAGGGACGATGGACGGGGCCATGTACCGTCAAATCTTGGGTGAGAACCTCCTTCCCTCAGCCAGGGCATTGAAAATGGGTTGTGGGTGGGTATTCTAGCATGACAATGACACAAAACACACGGTCAAGGCAACAAAGGAGTGGCTCAAGAAGAAGCACATTAAGGTCCTGGAGTGGCCTAGCCAGTCTCCAGACCTTAATCCCATATAAAATCTGTGGAGGGAGCTGAAGGTTCGAGTTGCCAAACGTCAGGCTCGAAACCTTAATGACTTGGAGAAGATCTGCAAAGAGGAGTGGGACAAAATCCCTCCTGAGATGTGTGCAAACCTGGTGGCCAACTACAAGAAACGTCTGACCTCTGTGATTGCCAACAAGGGTTTTGCCACCAAGTACTAAGTCATGTTTTGCAGAGGGTTCAAATACTTATTTCCCTCATTAAAATGCAAATCAATTTCTAAAATTTTTGACATGCGTTTTTCTGGATTTTGTTGTTGTTATTCTGTCTCTCACTGTTCAAATAAACCTACCATTAAAATGATAGACTGATCATGTCTTTGTCAGTGGGCAAACGTACAAAATCAGCAGGGGATCAAATACTTTTTTCCCTCACTGTATATATTCTACAATCTACTGACATAAAAAGTATAGATATGTGTAGTTCTGTCTGAGCTTCTCTCACCCACCCTGATGTTTTCCTCTCTCCTCCAGTTCCTGCTGATCTTCAGGCGAGCAGCGGCAGGCGAGCTGCAGGAGGAGAGTGGTCTGATAGCTCTGGCCAGACTGTCTGAGATAGACGTCTCCACAGAGGGAGTCATGGGGGCACGGGACTTCTTCGAGGCTAAGGTAGGAATGGGATAGAGGAAGAGGAGAGAGAGAGTATGTGTGTGTGTGTGTGTGTGTGTGTGTGTGTGAAAAGGGTTGGTTATGTGTCAACGTTATAGAATCAATGCCCATGACGAACCAGGTTGATTGGACAAGGGGAGGGTGTGTGATGTGTGTTAAGTGTCCCAGATGTATAGCTGTGAAGACTTGAGGAAATACAGGTCACAGTATACGGGTCACAAGCACTCAGCTAATGACAAAGCAAAAACAGGTTTTTAGAAATTTTTGCAAATGTATTAATAATAAAAGAACTGATATCTTATTTACATAAGTATTCAGACCCTTTACTCAGTATGCATATGCAAAAATGTTGAAAAACATGTTTTCTCTTTGTCATTATGGGGTATTGTATGTAGATTGATGAGGAAAACAATTAATTTAATCAATTTTAGAATAAGGCTGTAATGTAACAAAATGTGGAAGAAGTCAAAGGTCTGAATACTTTCCAAATGCACTGTATAATCCCTTGCTGTACTGTAGATCTAATAGTGTGTTGTATGGTGCAGGTGCAGGCTCTGAAGGTGGGCAGTAAGTTTGAGGCTGAGATCCGAGAGGAGCAGGAGGAACAGAAGAGACAGGCGCTGGATATGAAACAGAGGCGGGCTGCCTTCAAAGAGCTGCAGTCTGCCTTCTTATCCTAATACAGTACACACACACACACACTAAAACACACACACACACACACACTAAAACACACACACACACACTAAAACACACACACACACACACACTAAAACACACACACACACACACACACACTAAAACACACGCACACACTAAAACACACGCACACACTAAAACACACACACACACACACACACTAAAACACACACACACACTAAAACACAGACACACACTAAAACACAGACACACACTAAAACATGCATGATCACACGCATACTCACTTGCACAGAAAAGGAGGATTTAAAGCAGTTCCATAGCTTCCCTGAATACACAAATAATAATATTTTATTGAATAATGAAAGATTGATATTAAGGTTATCGTTATGATATGACTATTATGATTGATTGTTGTTATTATTGTTCTAATAAAAATGATTATACAGAATATTCTCACTTATTTTAAAACAGTGAGGTCATACCTATTTGAAGAAAATTGATTTTTCTATTTGCCATCAATAATTTAATTGTTTAATGTTTGATGTACATTACAGAAAAGGTTATGTGGAGCAATGTATTGACCAATTTATGTGTAGAAGGCAAAGGAATGTTAAAATACCTGTCTGTTGAAACCTTTAAAAATCACTCTGTGAATCTACGTTTTTGCTATTGGCATATTGTAGGTGGTGTTGTTATACTGAATATTGACCTGTAATCCATGTTTGTTTAATTTCTAGAAACATACCATCATGTAGCAATGTAGCATTATGTTTTCTTATGTGTTCTGAAATTAAAAGGAAATGGATGTATTGTATTTTTCCATAAATTAAACAATGGTAATCACAATCTGTGTGTTTCTCAATAATGTGTGTATTCTAGTGATGTCATATCATTTGCTGGTCTGATAAGTTTAAACAGCTGTCGTACAGTACCGGTAAGGAAAGACAGGAGGCCGCATGGTAGCAAGGCTGACTTGATGTACAGTGCATTCGGAAAGTATTCAGACCCCTTGACTTTTTCCACATTTTGTTTCATTACAGCCTTATTCTAAAATGGATAAATTTTTATTTTATTTTTAAATGTCCTCATCAATCTACACACAATACCCCATAATGAAAACTTATGTAAATAAGGTATTTCTGTTTTACATTTTTTATACATTTGCAAAAATGTCTAAAAACCTGTTTTTGCTTTGTGATTATGGGGTATTGTGTGTAGATTGATGAGATTTGTTTAATGTAATCAATTTTAGAGGCTGTAACGTAACAAAATATGGAAAAAGTCAAGGTGTCTGAATACTTTCCGAATGCACTGTAGTAACAGGAGGCAAAATGGAAGAGAGGCTGGCTTGATATAGTAACGTACACACCCAGCTGGAATACTATCGCCAGACAGGATTACATTCTGTAGGCAATTGCCATCCACATTCAACATGTATAGAATATTATGTGTTATTGTGAGAGATCCTGTGAAATGAAGTATGAGAAAGTATGAACAAGTAATGTTTCTGTATTTGAATTGTTCAGAAAATATTATTTTATTTCATGTAATGTACACTGTACAAGCCATTGGAACATGTATTATGTCACAATAAGATTTAATCTCTGAAAATCAGGGCTTTCTTTCCATAACATTATTTCCATTTACTCTTTAATATTTGTGTATTGCTGTTGACTCAAATGCATACATGCATGATGTAATAGTGATTTCTGTCTTTACATAAATTCAAAGGGAAAATATAAAGATGATCTACTTACAACTTTCTCCAAACGTTTAACCTATCACTAAAGTGCTCAATCTAAAGCCATAGCATTTTACATATTGAACATGTGTAATCAATGTATAACATAGTATTACATTTCATCTTTGGCTAATATTTGGTGTAAATAGACACACTGATTTCAGTGAAGATTTCTCATAAACATTTAAGGCAGTAATCTAATCAATGTGCAGTTAAATCAATTGATATTTTCTAAGGCATGACTGAAATTTCTGACAGTTCAATATTAGATACCTCAGTTTAAAATTATTGAAGACATTGAGTTGTCACCTTTCAAAGCAGGCTCCTCTAGACTACAGAGGCTGCTTTACACAGACAGCCCAATTCGGATATATATACAGTACCAGTCAAAAGTTTGGACACACCTACTCATTCCAGGTTTTTTCTTTATTTTTTAAACTATTTTCTACATTGTAGAATAATAGTGAAGACATCAAAACTATGAAATAACACATGGAATCATGTAGTAACCAAAAAAGTTTAAACAAATCAAAATATATGGTATATTTGAGGTTCTTCAAAGTAGCCACCCTTTGCCTTGATGAAAGCTTTGCACACTCTTGGCATTCTCTCAACCATCTTCATGAGGTAGTCACCTGGAATGCATTTCAATTAACAGGTGTGCCTTCTTAAAAGTGAATTTGTGGAATTTATTTCCTTAATGCGTTTGAGCCAATCAGTTGTGTTGTGACAAGGTAGGGGGGGTATACAGAAGATAGCTCTATTTGGTAAAATACAGTGGGGGAAAAAAGTATTTAGTCAGCCACCAATTGTGCAAGTTCTCCCACTTAAAAAGATGAGAGAGGCCTGTAATTTTCATCATAGGTAAACGTCAACTATGACAGACAAATTGAGAAAAAGAAATCCAGAAAATCACATTGTAGGATTTTTTATGAATTTATTTGCAAATTATGGTGGAAAATATTTGTAGGTTCACCTACAAACAAGCAAGATTTCTGGCTCTCACAGACCTGTAACTTCTGCTTTAAGAGGCTCCTCTGTCCTCCACTCGTTACCTGTATTAATGGCACCTGTTTGAACTTGTTATCAGTATAGACACCTGTCCACAACCTCAAACAGTCACACTCCAAACTCCACTATGGCCAAGACCAAAGAGCTGTCAAAGGACACCAGAAACAAAATTGTAGACCTGCACCAGGCTGGGAAGACTGAATCTGCAATAGGTAAGCAGCTTGGTTTGAAGAATTTATTGGAAAAAAAAAAAAAAAAAAAAAAATCAACTGTGGGAGCAATTATTAGGAAATGGAAGACATACAAGACCACTGATAATCTCCCTCGATCTGGGGCTCCACGCAAGATCTCACCCCGTGGGGTCTAAATGATCACAAGAACGGTGAGCAAAAATCCCAGAACCACACGGGGGGACCTAGTGAATGACCTGCAGAGAGCTGGGACCAAAGTAACAAAGCCTACCATCAGTAACACACTACGCCGCCAGGGACTCAAATCCTGCAGTGCCAGATGTGTCCCCCTGCTTAAGCCAGTACATGTCCAGGCCCGTCTTAAGTTTGCTAGAGTGCATTTGGATGATCCAGAAGAGGATTGGGAGAATGTCATATGGTCAGATGAAACCAAAATAGAACTTTTGGGTAAAAACTCAACTTGTCGTGTTTGGAGGACAAAGAATGCTGAGTTGCATCCAAAGAACACAATACCTACTGTGAAGCATGGGGGTAGAAACATCATGCTTTGGGGCTGTTTTTCTGCAAAGGGACCAGGATGACTGATCCGTGTAAAGGAAAGAATGAATGGGGCCATGTATCGTGAGATTTTGAGTGAAAACCTCCTTCCATCAGCAAGGGCATTGAAGATGAAACGTGGCTGGGTCTTTCAGCATGACAATGATCCCAAACACAATGCCCGGGCAACGAAGGAGTGGCTTCGTAAGAAGCATTTCAAGGTCCTGGAGTGGCCTAGCCAGTCTCCAGATCTCAACCCCATAGAAAATCTTTGGAGGGAGTTGAAAGTCCGTGTTGCCCAGCGACAGCCCCAAAACATCACTGCTCTAGAGGAGATCTGCATGGAGGAATGGGCCAAAATACCAGCAACAGTGTGTGAAAACCTTGTGAAGACTTACAGAAAACGTTTGACCTGTGTCATTGCCAACAAAGGGTATATAACAAAGTATTGAGAAACTTTTGTTATTGACCAAATACTTATTTTCCACCATAATTTGCAAATAAATTCATAAAAAATCCTACAATGTGATTTTCTGGATTTTTTTTCCTCATTTTGTCTGTCATAGTTGACGTGTACCTATGATGAAAATTACAGGCCTCTCTCATATTTTTAAGTGGGAGAACTTGCACAATTGGTGGCTGACTAAATACTTTTTCCCCCCACTGTATCAAGTCCATATTATGGCAAGAACAGCTCAAATAAGCAAAGAGAAATGACAGTCCATCATTACTTTAAGACATGAAGGTCAGTCAATCCGGAAAATCTCAAGAACTTTGAATGTTTCTTCAAGTGCAGTCGCAAAAACCATCTAGCGCTATGATGAAACTGGCTTTCATGAGGACTGCCACAGGAACGGAAGACCCAGAGTTACCTCTGCTGCAGAGGATAAGTTCATAACAGTTACCAGCCTCAGAAATTTCAGCCCAAATAAATGCTTCACAGAGTTCAAGTAACAGACACATCTCAACATCAACTGTTCAGAGGGGACTGTGTGAATCAGGCCTTCATGGTGGAATTGCTGCAAAGAAACCGCTACTAAAGGACACCAATAAGAAGAAGAGACCTGCTTGGGCCAAGAAACACAAGCAATGGACATTAGACCGGTGGAAATGTGTCCATTGGTCTGGAGTCCAAATTTGAGATTTTTGGTTCCAACCGGCGTGTCTTTGTGAGATGCGTTGTGGGTGAACTGATGATCTCCGCATGTGTATTTCCCACCGTAAAGCATGAAGGAGGAGGTGTTATGGTGTGGGGGTGCTTTGCTGGTGACACTGTCTGTGATTTATTTAGAATTCAAGGCACACTTAACCAGCATGGCTACCACAGCATTCTACAGCGATACGCCATCCCATCTGGTGTGGGCTTAGTGGGACTATTATTTGTTTTTCAACAGGACAATGACCCAACACACCTCCAGGCTGTGTAAGGGCTATTTTACCAAGAAGGAGAGTGATGGAGTGCTGCATCAGATGACCTGGCCTCCACAATCCCCCAACCTCAACCCAATTGAGATGGTTTGGGATGAGTCAGACGGCAGAGTGAAGGAAAAGCAGCCAACAAGTGCTCAGCATATGTGGAAAGTCCTTCAAGACTGTTGGAAAAGCATTCCAGGTGAAGCTGGTTGAGAGAATGCCAAGAGCGTGCAAAGCTGTCATCAAGGCAAAGGGTGGCTATTTGAAGAATCTCAAATATAAAATATATTTTGATTTGTTTAACACTTTTTGGGTTACTACATGATTCCATATGTGTTATTTCATAGTTTTGATGTCTTCACTATTATTCTACAATATGTCTCCTGAGTGGCGCAGTGGTCTAAGGCACTGCATCGCAGTGCTAACTGTGCCACTAGAGATCCTGGTTCGAATCCAGGCTCTGTCGCAGCCGGCCGCGACCAGGAGACTCATGGGCGGCGCACAATTGGCCCAGCGTCGTCCAGGGTAGGGGAGGGAATGGCCGGCAGGGATGTAGCTCAGTTGATAGAGCATGGCGTTTGCAATGCCAGGGTTGTGGGTTCGATTCCCACGGGGGGCCAGTATAAAAGATAAATAAAAATGTATTCACTAACTGTAAGTTGCTCTGGATAAGAGCGTCTGCTAAATGATGTAAATGTAGAAAATAGTAAAAATAAAGAAATAACCTTGAATGAGTAGGTGTGTCGAAACTTTTGACTGGTACTGTATATATATATTTATTCTACCACAAATTGGTCTTTTGTCCAATCAGATAAGTTATTTTGCCAATAATTGGACAAAAGATCTGATTTGGGCTGCCTGTGTAAACGCAGCCAGAGTGTATTCCATAGCAGCGTAGTGTTATTGATTGTGGAATATCATCCTTCACGGCAGTGAATGTGCCTGTTGGTTCTAGAGCTCTCAGGTAGCTAGAACATGTTCTACAATCTAGTGGTCTTCAATCCACTGGATGAATGCCCTTTGGTATGGACGGTTGCTTAACCAGGTAGCAGAGCCATAGAAACCTGTCCCTCCCATATTGCCCCTAACGCTCCCTTTCTGCCCCTATCTCTATCCCTGTGTTACTACCCTCCCACACACATACACATACACACACACACACACACACACACACACACACACACACACACACACACACACACACACATATATATAGAATAATAGTGAAGACATCAAAACTATGATATAACACAAATGGAATCATGTAGTAACCAAAAATAGCCACCCTTTGCCTTGATGACAGCTTTGCACTCTCTTGGCATTCTCTCACCCAGCTTCACCTGGAATGCTTTTCCAACAGTCTTGAAGGAGTTCCCACATATGCTGAGCACTTCATGGCTGCTTTTCCTTCACTCTGCGGTCCGACATCCCTAACCATCTCAATTTGATTGAGATCGGGGGATTAAGGAGGCCAGGTCATCTGATGCAGCACTCCATCACTCTCCTTCTTGGTAAAATAGCCCTTACACAGCCTGGAGGTGTGTTGGATCATTGTCTTGTTGAAAAACAAATGATAGTCCCACTAAGCCCAAATCAGATGGGATGGCGTATCGCTGCAGAATGCTGTGGTAGCCATGCTGGTTAAGTGTGCCTTGAATTCTAAATAAATCACAGAGAGTGTCACCAGCAAAGCACCCCCACACCATAACACCTCCTCCATGCTTTAGGTTGGAAATACACATGCAGAGATAATCCATTCACCCACACCGTGTCTCACAAAGACAGGGCCGTTGGAACCAAAAATCTCAAATTTGGACTCCAGACCAAAGGACACATTTCCACCGGTCTAATGTCCATTGCTCGTGTTTCTTGGCCCAAGCAGGTCTCTTCTTCTTATTGGTGTCCTTTAGTAGTGGTTTCTTTGCAGGAATTCGACCATGAAGGCCTGATTCACACAGTCTCCTCTGAACAGTTGATGTTGAGATATGTCTATTACTTGAACTCTGTGAAGCATTTATTTGGACTTCAATTTATGAGGCTGGTAACTCTAATGAAGTTATCCTCTGCAGCAGAGGTAACTCTGGGTCTTCCATTTCTGTGGCTGTCCTCATGAGAGCCAATTTCATCATACTTCTTGATGGTTTTTGCGACTGCACTTAAGGAAACTTTCAAAGTTCTTGAAATTTTCCAGATTTGACTGAGCTTCATGTTTTAAAGTAATGATGGACTGTTGTTTATTTTGCTTATTTGAGCTGTTCTTGCCATAATTTGGACTTGGTCTAATACCAAATAGGGCTATCTTCTGAATACCCGCCCTACCTTGTCACAACACAACTGATTGGCTCAAATGCATTAAGAAGGAAATAAATTACATAAACTAACTTTTAAGAAGGCACACCTGTTAATTGAAATGCATTCCAGGTGACTACCTCATGAAGCTTGTTGAGAGAATGCCAAGAGTGTGCAATGCTGTCATCAAAGCAAAGGGTGGCTATTTGAAGAATCTCAAATATAAAATATATTTAGATTTGTTTAACACTTTCTTGGTTACTACATGATTCCATATGTGTTATTTCATAGTTTTGATGTCTTCACTATTATTCTATAATGTAACAAAATAGTACAAATAAAGAAAAACCCTTGAATGAGTAGGTGTTCTAAAACTTTTGACCAGTAGTGTGTATATATTTATATATATATTCTAAACCCCGGAACCCACCCATCCCGCCTTTCTCTCTGTCCCTTACTCCTCTCACCTATTACCCTCTCCCCCTCCTCCCACCCCCGTTGTCCCCCTCCTCCCACCCCTCGTTGTCCCCCTCCTCCCACCCCTCATTCTTCCCCTCCTCCTTCCCCTCCCTTACTCCATCCTGTCACTCCCATCCCCGTTGATTTGCACCACACACTCCTTGTCCAGAGGCTCATTGCAGTGGGCAATGCCAAAGTGCTGACTGCTCACCTGGTACCTGCCTTGCTTGTCCAGCCCCATGGCGGGAACGAAGCGCCGCTCAAACTGGATCTCCTGGCGCAGGTAGGACGTCCTCTTCTGGCAGGCGTCGCCCGTGCCCTCCTGGGAGGCGGAGAGAAACACCACTAGCTCAAAGTGGCTGGCGCTGCCCTCACGCAGGGCCGGGTAAAGGGGGCTCTGGCGGTCCAGGACGTGGTAGAAGGTGAGGGGGAAGATGAAGAAGGGGCAGGGGCGCGGGCCCAGCCGGTCCAGCTGGAAGTCCAGGTTGGTCTGGTGCAGGACCTGGTTGTCTCTCTCTTCGTACAGCACGGCACTGACCTCCACGTCCACCAGGGGGCGGCGCAGAAGGTTAGTGGCCCGGAACACGAGGCAGGGCTGGCCTTGGTGCTGACCCACCACCGCCTGGGGGCTGAACTGGATGGCCCCCGCACGCTTCTGGGGACGGGCGATCTTAGCCACAAACGCACCTGAAGAGCGGGGAAGGGAGAGAGAAAAAGTGAAGATGTAGATATCAGTCGTTTTCCTTCGAAATATGTATGTTTTGTTGTTATTTTATCTCAAGAGCCCAGGTGAAACAAAGATAGAATACAAAAAAGAAAGCAAAATAATAGAATAAGAATAAATAAATAAATACAAGATGAAGAAGACCAAACAGCTGTGTCCTCAGCATTGAAACGTACAACAACAAACTGAGCAAGTGAGAAAGAGAAGTGCTCCTCTCCATTATAAAGTACCTGTGATGAAGGCTTCCAGCATGAGGCCCAGCAGCATCTGAACTGCCAGCAGGGCTATAGCGCTGGGACAGTCCCCACTGGGGAACATGGTGCCGTACCCAATGGTCAGCTGGGTCTCCAAGGAGAAGGAGAAGGCTGCGGTGAAGCTGGTGATGTATTTGACACACACCACGTGTCCCTCTGGAGGAGCGTCGTGGTCCTCCACCGCCAGGTCTCCATTGAGGTGGGCCAGTAGGTACCACAGGCAGGCGAACAGCAGCCAGTGGGCCACGAAGGAGGTGCAGAAGGCCAAGAGGACCCAGCGCCAGCGCAGGCACACCACTGCCCCCCACAGGTCCTGCAGGGAAGAGCCAGGGTGTATATACCCATTCAATTATTGCTGGCTTCCCAGACACAGATAAAGCCTAATCCTGGTCTAATAATCAAGTTCAATGGATATTCTCAATTGAGAGTTCAAATCCAGGACTAGTCTTAATCTATTTCAGCATAACCGGCCCGTAGAGTGTCTGTGTGTAACTTTTTATTTTAAGTTGACTTTTCTGTTTAATCAGCAGCACCTCTACACCTCAACTATTTAGGGTGTGTGTCAACTCATTTATTTTACCTGTAGGGCTAGCAGCCAGGCAGAGGCAGAGGCCCAGGAGGGCCACAGGCCAGGAGAGGGAGGGGAGGAGCGCAGGGCGCAGTGACCGTCCTTGGTCACTAGGCGCTGGCAAGACAGGTAGGACGGGGATGATGTGGACAACAGGAGAGGGGAGGAGGAGACCTTGTTCCCGTCCAGGTCATTGGTTGTTTTGGTGGTCATGGTTACAGGGAGGTGAGGGGTCGAGGGCAGGCGAGTGGGCAGGTCAGGATGAAGGTATCTGGAAACAAGCACAATCATGCCAAGAATCATAGAGGACCGTTTATAATAACTTTGTAAACATGGACAACTTTGACTTTACAAATCCACTTTGACATTGTTATGTAGTTGGTTATGTACATAGGGGGACAGACAGAGAGAGACAGAAACTTCCATAAACGTCTAGAATGTTGTTGCAGGTGATTAGAGAAGTGCTCAGTGGGGTATCTGTCAGTGGAACACAGCGACATGCAGAGCAGGAATGTGGTGAGTTTAATCTGGGAGGAACAGACTCAGTAACAATCACTACAGTACCAGACTGGGACTTCTCTCTCCCATCTGTTCTCTAGTCTTGTTCAGCAACATGTTACAATGCTTTATGGATGATCACTTGGATAAGTAACACACACCCTCCTCATGTACTGACTGTAGACTATATGATAGAATATTTCCGTCAGAACATGGACATGAATGAAGGTTCACCAAGAAGAGAGTGTGATGATGTTTGAGGTTTATATGAAAATAAAAGTCATTCTGTGAGATTAAAGATGCTTTTTATGAACCCATGAAGTCTCTTGTTTGCATTGTGTATGTACAGTATTTGCTGGCTGTAAGAGATGAGCTGAGAAAAAAATAAAAAAATGTATGTTAAATGCTGTATCTAACTCACATCATGGACCAGAGGGACTTAAAGGGATGCATTGCAGAAAAAACTGTCCTGTTTATAACTTTAGCCTGTAAATTGTGCACCATGTAATGTCTGTAAGTATAGATGGAATATACAGCTAACAAAGCTATTCCTTTGATACAAAAACACTTCAATAAATGCAAATGTCAAAAGCTGTACAATATTTGTACAGTTAACAAAGTAGAAAATCGTGTTATCGTTTTTTTCTGTGTATTATACGGCTAAAATTACACTTGGTAGTAAAAACTAGCCCTGAGCCTTGACTACACACGAGGACAGTCACAAAAGACAAAATCGTTGCTAAATGTCGTGGGAACCTCACTGGAGTAACTCTATGTTTCTGAGGGGTTTTATTCATCAACATTTTAATTGTGGGTCATAAAATGGGGAATATTGAGGCACTTATGTTGGCTAATTCAATTACAGATTTGTTATAGTCAGAACTAATCACTGGCATGGGCTAACAAGTCAGGCTGCAGCGGCTAGCTTCTAGCTGTCGCTTCTGCTCTCTAGGCCAAGCATGGGACTGTTATTACAGAAATACTATAGGGTAATGGGTAAGCACGGCTACGTGTTAGCGCAGTAAGAAGCGCTTCATTGTCCTGAGGTGGGGGGATGCCAGCTTGAGAGAGGCCATCAGAGAGGCCGTCACATGAGGAGCATGCGGCGTGCAGGGGAGGCAAACACACACACACACACACAGTGGTTACGAATCTCCCATATCCCCCCCATGTCTGTTGGGCCTGGCGGCCATTTTCTCCTCAGTGTGTTTGTGAGATAGCGGCGGCTATTAGATGATGCTAACAAACAGCACTCTTTCTGTGGGCTCTCTCTGTGGATGGATGAGGAGGCTCAGTGGCTGCTGGGACAGTTTGGGGTCGTTGGTTGGAGATAGCTTGGCTACATAGCTGCCGAGGCCCTCTATCACTGCAAAGTGGGGTGCAGGAGTGTTTACCATTTTCCAGCGGATACGTTAATTGTAGAAAACACATTACCAGCATTTTATTGAGTGTTTGTATTAGGTGTCAAAGTTTAAGGGGGCATAGGTATATGTAGGAAGAGGCTGTTTTACTTGTCCTCCGATTTCTCCCTCCACTAGCCTCCACTGATATTGATTACCGCATCTGACAAGTGTTAAAGTTTAATAGCATATGGATGGAAACTCCACTTCCCCGTCTAATGTCCAGCTTTACCCCCCTCCCCATAGAGATCCAATGAGGACAAGAGGGGAGAAGCTGTTAACCACTCAGAGCTAAACAGTTATAGACTCAATTATATTATAGCTAAATCCTGTAAATGCTTTCCCTGTGGTTATGAAACAGAATTGGACAGGTTGTGCAAGTTGACCTCCCTTTGTCCTACTTAGGCCTATATCTAACATGTGTTAAACATTAAAAGAAACACCCATTTTGTTACTTCAAGCTGGAAAAAGTTGACCTGTTATTTGACTTCTTCAGTCTAGGGTCTCTGAGGGTACAAGCTGTGTTTATGTATTCATTTACATGTACATGATTGACAGTAGACACAGTCTTGGTTAAGCTTTGCTGGTATAGGTGATTCGGCTGGTCAATTTCTTGCACAATGTTCAAGAATGTTGCACAAAATCAATCTTGCAATTTGAAGTTGAAAGTCTAACTTTTTTTGGGACAGATTTTTCTGCTTTTTCTATAGTGATGCAATCCCCTGTCTCTCTTTCTGTCTCCCTCTCTGTCTCTCTGTCTGTCTGTCTGTCTGTCTGTCTCTATCTCCCTCTCTGTCTCTCTGTCTGTCTGTCTCTCTATCGATGTCTCTCTCTCTCTCCGTTTCTCAATCCTCTGTCTCTCTCTCTGTCTCCCTCTCTGTCTCTCTGTCTGTCTCTCTCTCTGTCTCTCTCTCTCCCTCTTTCTCACTTTCTCTCTATCGATGTCTCTCTCTCTCTGCCGCTCTGTCTCTCGCTCTGTCTCCCTCTCTGTCTCTCTCTCTGTCTCTCTCACACACAGTCTTGTATTACCCTCTCTCTCTTCCTCTCAGTGGCCGGTGTCGTCTGACTCCCTGTCCGTCCGTAAATTTACTCACCGCAGTGTAGCACAAGGGCCAGGGATCACCCCTCTGATGGTGCCCTTTTCACCCGAGCGCTGATCCGAGGGCGGGCAGGAGGCGAGGCCAGGGGCGGGAGAACCACCAAATCCGTGGGATGAGAAGATGGGGGGTAAATCCTGAGGTATTCCCGAGGTAAAGGAAGGAAAAAGAAAGTGTCACCCCAGGAACTCTTCGGCGTGGGACCCGGACTGAGCCCAACGCTCTGCTCTTCCGATCTGCAGCTCCGGCTCTCTGCCGAGGATGATTCGAATGGTCACATTACTCTGCATGTGGCCAATTAGTGTTCCCGGAAGGCGAGAGAGGGAGGAGAAAAACCCAAAGAACAACACCTTGTCACAGTTCATTGACAGAGCCAGTTGTAGCTTCTCCGAGTCCTGTGGTTGGTAGGAGTAAATGAGTATAGGAATGATGATGAGAGAGAGGTTCTGGAGGGGGAGTGTGACAACAGGGTGTCTTTGTGTGTGTGTGTGTGTGTGTGTGTGTGTGTGTGTGTCAGTGTGTGTGTGAGAGAGAAGGAGAGAGAGAGAGAAAGAGAGGGGAGGGGGGTGAGGGGGGAGAGAAAGTCTGTTGTTACTGTCTATCTGTCTGTCTACCCAGAAATAAGGGTCCTGTGTTTAGAAGACCTCTTGCACTTAGACAGATGGATATCTTTCGCCTGTGCAGTCATGTCTAGCTGGTGATTACTTAATGAAGCATTATGAAAGTATTTGAACAGGGCCATGGAAGATAGGCCATGTTGCAGGTGTTGACAAATAAGACATCAAACTTATCCAACCATAATGTAACCTTTAACCTTAACCTAACCCCTAACCTTATCTCAGATAGTAAGGGTTTTATTATTTATTATTATCACCACATTATCCTAGAGTCATCATGTTATAGTGTTGCTATAGAATGTGATTTCAGATGTGGCAACCCTACTTCACAGTGCTTTGCTACTGGTTGGGCTGTAGTAAGCCATATTACAGGAGTTCAAAGGTCACAGCAGGCCGGGTCTCTGACTCTGGTGCTCCTTAACTTCTTTGCATGCACACAATCAACTGTGGCCAGGTGACCTCTGAAATATTGAAAAAGTTTGAAGAAAGATGCCTGGGTAAGAGTTGGAAGAGAGAGGGAGGAGAAGGGAGAGAGGGAGGAGAAGGGAGAGAGAGAGAGGGAGGAGAAGATGGAGAGAGGGAGGAGAAGGGGGAGAGAGAGGGAGGATAAGTGTGAGAGAGAGGGAGGAGAAAGGGGAGAGAGGAAGGAGAATGGGGCGAGAGCTGGAGGATAAGTGGGAGAGAGGGAGTAGAAGGGGGAGAGAAAGGGAGTAGAAGGGGGAGAGAGGAGGAGAAGGGGGAGGGAGGGAGTAGAAGGGAGAGAGAGGGAGGAGAAGGGGGGAGGGAGGGAGGGAGTAGAAGGGGGAGAGAGGGAGGAGAAGGGGGAGAGAGGGAGTAGAAGGAGGAGAGAGGGAGTAGAGGGGGGAGAGAGGGAGGAGAAGGGGAGAGAGTGAGTAGAAGTGGGAGAGAGGGAAAAGAAGGGGAGAGAGAGAGTAGAAGGGGGGAGAGAGAGGGAGTAGAAGGGGGAGAGAGGGAGTAAAAGGGGGGAGAGAGGGAGGAGAAGGGGGAGAGAGGGAGTATAAGGGGGAGAGAGGGAGGAGAAGGGGGAGAGAGAGGGAGTAGAAGGGGGAGAGAGGGAGAAGAAGGGGGAGAGAGAGGGAGTAGAAGGGGGGAGAGAGGGAGAAGAAGGGGGGAGGGAGGAGAATGGGGGGGAGAGGGAGGAGAAGGGGGAGAGAGGGAGTAGAAGGGGGAGAGGGAGGAGAATGGGGAGAGAGAGGGAGTAGAAGGGGGAGAGAGAGGGAGTAGAAGGGGGAGAGAGAGGGAGTAGAAGGGGGAGAGAGGGAGTAAAAGGGGGGAGAGAGGGAGTAGAAGGGGGAGAGAGGGAGAAGAAGGGTGGAGAGGGAGGAGAAGGGGGAGAGAGGGAGTAGAAGGGGGGAGAGGGGGAGTAGAAGGGGGAGAGAGGGAGTAGAAGGGGGAGAGAGGGAGTAGAAGGGGGATAGAGGGATTGATTGTTCCATTGCAAAATCTTCCTTCACATTACTATCTACCCTCACTCTTTCATAAAGTATTTCTGTTGCTAAAGCTTGAAATGTTGCAAAAGTTCGAAGTTCAAAGATAGATGACTTTGCAAAGTGGATGGGCCTATATCCTGCCTGGTTGGCCCTCTCCGGGGGTATCGTCGGATGGGGTGTCACGAGAAACTTTTGTTATTGACTGTTTGGAGTGTGACTGTTTGAGGTTGTGGACAGGGGTCTTTTATACTGATAACAAGTTCAAACAGGTGCCATTAATACAGGTAACGAGTGGAGGACAGAGGAGCCTCTTAAAGAAGAAGTTGCAGGTCTGTGAGAGCCAGAAATCTTGCTTGTTTGTAGGTGACCAAATACTTATTTTTTGAAGATGAAACGTGGCTGGGTCTTTCAGCATGACAATGATCCCAAACACACCGCCCGGGCAACGAAGGAGTGGCTTTGTAAGAAGCATTTCAAGGTCCTGGAGTGGCCTAGCCAGTCTCCAGATCTCAACCCCATAGAAAATCTTTGGAGGGAGTTGAAAGTCTGTGTTGCCCAGCGATAGCCCCAAAACATCACTGCTCTAGAGGAGATCTGCATGGAGGAATGGGCAAAAATACCAGCAACAGTGTGTGAAAACCTTGTGAAGACTTACAGAAAACGTTTAACCTGTGTCATTGCCAACAAAGGGTATATAACAAAGTATTGAGAAACTTTTGTTATTGACCAAATACTTATTTTCCACCATAATTTGCAAATAAATTCATACAAAATCCTACAATGTGACTTTCTGGATTTTTTTTCCTCATTTTGTCTGTCATAGTTGACGTGTACCTATGATGAAAATTACAGGCCTCTCTCATCTTTTTAAGTGGGAGAACTTGCACATTTGGTGGCTGACTAAATACTTTTTTTCCCCACTGTATCATCATTTGCCTTTTTATATGCGTTCACACAAAGGAACTTGCTCCGCCCAACTTTAGGCGCCCTGTGACTTTCCACAGTATAGAATGTTTAAGTTTAACAGTTTCTAGGTCTCCTTTACCATGGAATGTTTGTCTCCAGCAGTTTCTACCCCTCTTCTCTGTTAGTGGTTTTATTGTCTTATAACTCTAACACAGTTTACACAGTTATACAGTATCGGGGTGGAATACTTTAGTCATTTACTTTAAACATACAATTCTTCTATCAGGGGGCCACAATGTCCCCCGACCCCCCCTTTCTCAGCCTCCAGTATCTATGCTGCAAGAGTCTATGTGCCGGGGGGCTAGGGTCTGTCTGTCCTATCTGGTGTAATTCTCCTGTCTTACCTGGTGTCCTGTGTGAACTTAACTATGCTCCCTCTAATACTGTCTCCCACCCCTCACGTATATCTACGTTTTGGGTGCGCAAGTCCGTACCTATACATTATTCCACTTATTACTTTATCCAATCTCCAGTCATCGATGACACGCACGTAAAATTAATCATATTTTCATATATTCATATCAACCAAACCATTCATATTTCTAATGATTCTTTATTGCCACAAATCAGTTTATCATAATCTACTCCCAGTGGAACAACAACTTTAACTACCCAGACCCTGCCCCTCAGTCATTGAATCCTCCCAGAATCTTATAGACTGGTCCCTATTCACTGAACTAATATCCCACAATATTCTATGACAGGCAGTGTTGTACGGAACCCCAAGATATCATTATATCAAAAGCGTATTATCCAAACTTATATAAAATTATCATACACACCTCTATATCTTATCATTCAAACTTCAGAGTGCGACTCATTTTCCACATTTATACCATTCTCACATCACATTCACACAATGTTGTTCTCAAACACGCTTAACCTATAGGAATATTTTCTTCTATAAAAGGGCCCACATTTGGAATTTTAACCCTATCGCATTTATCATTTTACCATGATCAATTTTACCATAATCCAAATCACTTCTAAATTTCCAAATATAATTTCCAAAATACCCTAAAAGATTGGCCAAAATTCAATGTAGACGTTATACAACCACACCAGTACACATGTCCTGTAATGTCTACCCCTCCTAGTAACGTGAATTTCCCACACTCAGTTTATCAATGAATATCCACATACCATCTATTCCTCTCTTCCTAATGCGAGATTGGGCACGCCCTTTCTCCACCAGACATAGAAGCTTCCAGCAACCTCAAATATAGTCCCTTTCCTGACACTTCCTCAACACAGAAAAGGCTATTATTTGCAGGGTTTCTTATTATTGTCACACAGATGAGCAGCCACCCGTGCTTAAATAAATCAGACAGAATGACCAGCAGGACGAACAAATGAATCAGACGAATTGAACAAATACATCAGATTAACAACTGAGTGAATTCCACAGATTGAATGCACGAATTGAGTCAGACCAGTGGACCAAGATGAAAGAGCTGCTTTTGCAAACCCAAGCAAGTCCAACAAACCAGTCTTGTACAAAACAAGTCAGACAAAACAATCAAACCCAACAAATTGATCAAGCTGACCAAATGAGCAACCTGAATGAGACAGATGAAACATACAACTTAATCATAATTGAATGAATCACAGCCGCTCAAGCAAACCATTCACCCGCACGAGATGAACAGACCTACTCTATTTAACACTTTCTCTATATTTTGAAGCCCTAGTGGCTATTTCACAACTGTTCACCTACTCTGGATGACCAGGGCTACTTCCAATTTATGGTGTCACCTACTCAGGATGACCTACTTTTTTACCTGATTGGCCCTGTCTAATTATTGCATCACCACCACAGGATGATGCACCACCTACCCGAGCAGCCTCTAACAATGAATTCCACGTTAGAGCGGTAACCATAGGCACCTCTTGGCTAGCCACCTGCCCATTCAGCCCTCTGGAGTGCTAACCTTAGCTCTCCACAGCGGTATCCACAGGATTTATTCTTATTTTACAATTATCAACAATATTCAACAATCAATAACATTGCATGCATGCTTATTTCTCAATCCAACAAACTCTGTACTTTTCCTAAATTTAGCACTTAATACTGGAGAGATAAACCCAAATCCCCCAGCACCAAAAGCCGAGCTGATCTGCAGAGCAACTAACTCACAACACTCGGCCCTCAGTTTATAAACAATGTCCATTCCTGCTCATTTAACATACTTTTTAGCTTAAACCCTCCCAGTTCAGTTCTCCACCATTGTTTCCAAACTTTCATATTTTGACCGCTCCGCCCACTCTCTTAATATATGATAGTGGCAAAATCTGACTTCACCTCCTATATTTATTTAGTTTGGATACAATGGTGGCCAAACCAAACTTTCTCATGTAAAAAATAACAGAGCCATCTCCTGGCTCTGCTCTGTTTATTCCAAAACATATCAATCGGTACTCAAATATGGTTTAAACATGGCAGATCCATAACCCATTCTCAACCATATACATTTAAGACATTCCTAATGCATTGCCTCATACATAACAGTATAATCAATCAAGAGCCATCTTCTGACACTGGCTCAGACTCCCTCCTTGTGTACAACTTGGTACCACGCTCCACATCACTTAGTCTTATTGCCTCATCCTCTGTACCACTGCTTGTCTTTACATTTATATTTACGTCATTTAGCAGACGCTCTTATCCAGAGCGACTTACAAATTGGTGCATTCACCTTATAGCCAGTGGGATAACCACTTTACAATATGTGTTGTTGTTTTGTTGGGGGGGGGGGTTAGAAGGATTACTTTATCCTATCCCATGTATTCCTTAAAGAGGTGGGGTTTCAAGTGTCTCCGGAAGGTGGTGAGTGACTCCGCTGTCCTGGCGTCGTGAGGAAGCTTGTTCCACCATTGGGGTGCCAGAGCAGCGAACAGTTTTGACTGGGCTGAGCGGGAACTGTGCTTCCGCAGAGGTAGGGGGGCCAGCAGGCCAGAGGTGGATGAACGCAATGCCCTCGTTTGGGTGTAGGGACTGATCAGAGCCTGAAGGTACGGAGGTGCCGTTCCCCTCACAGCTCCATAGGCAAGCACCATGGTCTTGTAGCAGATGCAAGCTTCAACTGGAAGCCAGTGGAGTGTGCGGAGGAGCGGGGTGACGTGAGATAACTTGGGAAGGTTGAACACCAGACGGGCTGCGGCATTCTGGATGAGTTGTAGGGGTTTAATGGCACAGGCAGGGAGCCCAGCCAACAGCGAGTTGCAGTAATCCAGACGGGAGATGACAAGTGCCTGGATTAGGACCTGTGCCACTTCCTGTGTAAGGCAGGGTCGTACTCTCCGAATGTTGTAGAGCATGAACCTACAGGATCGGGTCACTGCCTTGATGTTAGCGGAGAACAACAGGGTTTTGTCCAGGGTCACGCCAAGGCTCTTTGCACTCTGGGAGGAGAACACAATGGAGTTGTCAACCGTCATGGCGAGATCATGGAACGGGCATGGCGAGATTTGATAACCGTCATCCACACTGATATGTCTGCCAGACATGCAGAGATGCGATTTGCCACCTGGTTATCAAACGGGGGAAAGGAGAAGATTAGTTGTGTGTCGTCTGCGTAGCAATGATAGGAGATGCCATGTGAGGAAATGACAGAGCCAAATGACTTGGTGTATAGCGAGAATAGGAGAGGGCCTAGAACTGATCCCTGGGGGACACCAGTGGTGAGAGCACATGGTGCGGAGACACATTCTTGCCACGCCACTTGGTAGGAGCGACCTGATTTCATCTGGAGAGTGAGGGGAGAAAGAAGTCAAAGCATAGGGTAGGGCAGTGTGAGCAGGACCAGCAGTGTCATTTGACTTAACAAACGAGGATCGGATGTCGTCAACCTTCTTTTCAAAATGGTTGACGAAGTCATCCACAGAGAGGGAGGATGGGGGGGAGGATTCAGCAGGGAGGAGAAGGTGGCAAAGAGCTTCCTAGGGTTATAGGCAGATGCTTGGAATTTAGAGTGGTAGAAAGTGGTCTAGTTTTCCTCCATTTCCGCTCGGCTGCCCGGAGCCCTGTTCTGTGAGCTCGCAATGAGTCGTCAAGCCACGGAGCAGGAGGGGAGGACCGAGCCGGCCGGGAGGATAGGGGACATAGAGAGTCAAAGGATGCAGAAAGGGAGGAGAGGAGGGTTGAGGAGGCAGAATCAGGAGAATGGAGGGAGAAGGATTGAGCAGAGGGAAGAGATGATAGGATGGAAGAGGAGAGAGTAGCGGGAGAGAGAGAGCGAAGGTTGCGACGGCGCATTACCATCTGAGTAGGGGCTGAGTGAGTAGTGTTGGAGGAGAGCGAGAGAGAAAAGGATACAAAGTAGTGGTCGGAGACTTGGAGGGGAGTTGCAGTGAGATTAGTAGAAGAACAGCATCTAGTAAAGATGAGGTCAAGCGTATTGCCTGCCTTGTGAGTGGGGGGTGAGAGGGTGAGGTCAAAAGAGGAGAGGAGTGAAAAGAAGGAGGCAGAGAGAAATGAGTCAAAGGTAGACGTAGGGAGGTTAAAGTCACCCAGAACTGTGAGGGGTGAGCCATCCTCAGGAAAGGAACTTATCAAGGCGTCAAGCTCATTGATGAACTCTCCAAGGGAACCTGGAGGGCGATAAATAATTTATAATTAGCTATATTTTAATCTTTATAGTCTAGAAAGATGTATTATTTTTTACCTATGGTCTGACCTTGGGTACCACTCTGTACCATGGCTCTGTATGGTCTACTGAAAAAATACCCCACATTAGTCCAGGTAGCCATTTGATTAGCTATTTAGCAGTCTTGTTTAGCAGTCTTATGGCTTGGGGTAGAAGCTGTTCAGGGTATTGTTGGTTCTAGACTTGGTTCACTGGTACCGCTTGCCGTGAGGTAGCATAGAGAACAGTCCATGGCTTGGGTGGCTGGAGTCTTTGACAATGTTTTGGGCCTTCCTCTGACACCACCTGGTATAGAGGTCCTAGATGGCAGGGAGCTCGGTCCCAGTGATGTACTGGGCTGTATTCACCACCCTCTGTAGCGCCTTGCGGTCGGATGCCTTGCAGTTGCCATACCAAGCAGTGATGCAGCCAGTCAAGATGCTCTCAATAGTGCAGCTGTAGAACCTTTTGAGGATCTGAGGGCCCATGCTGGATCTTATCAGCCTCCTGAGGGGGAAAAGGCGCTGTCGTGCTCTCTTTGTATTTGTGCGACAAGCTTTAGCATGGGGCCTCAGATCCTCAAAAAGTCCACACACAGTGTGGTAAGGAAACTGCCTCAGTGTGGTAAGGATAGCCTCAGTGTGGTAAGGAAACTAGCCTCAGTGTGGTAAGGATAGCCTCAGTGTGGTAAGGATACTGCCTCACCTGCCTCTCTTTCGCCGCCGCTTCGTCTTTCGAGTCCTGGGGATTAGGGCCTGCTCCGGAGTAAACAGAATGTACAGAGCTGCCAACTACTTGAAGTATACATTTTTGTCCAAATTGAGGTTAGTGATCGCTGTTCTGATGTCCAGAAGCTGATCAGCGTAAAAAAACACGCAAAATAGCAGAATTGGTCAGGATCCTGTAAGACGGCTGCTATCCACTGCACATGTCACGTCTCCTCCCGTTGCTCCCCTCCGGTGCTCTGATTCGCCGGTCTACTGAGCCACCGGACTGAGCGCACCGCCTCGGCAACACAGGAATGGAAACCCAACGCACCCTAATCACCTCCAGCGCACCTGCACCTCATCATCTCATCACCACCCCTATTTAGCCCTGAACTGTTCTGGATGATGTTGTGTGTGATTGTTTAGCTTCGTGTCGTTTACTCTATCTTTGTTATTTCTCTTTCTCCTCGTTAAGTAAACCTTGACCTTGTTAATTCCTGCGTCTGCGTCCTGCCTCTTCGTATACTCTGTACGCATCACAGCACACAGTAACATGCCCCACCAACATTAGAAAACTATACAGAAAGCCCTTAAATTGCTGAAATTAGTAAATCAAAGTAATGATGAGAATAGTCAGATTAACCAATACCTGACATGGACATGGTGGCGTAGCAGGAAGATCAGAGTACCATGTACCAAGAGGTTGTGAGTTCAAATTCCAGGTGAGGACAAATCCCAGGTGAGGACATGTTGAATAATAGTTACTGTGTAAATGAACATGCACAATGTAATCATCTATGTCAAATTTTTAAGTTGAAAACACAATGTTAAAATCACTGTGTGAGTATCCCTAACCTTGCCAACAGAAAAAGAGCTAGGAATGGATCAGTGGTTCACCAATCAGGGCCTTGATTGGCTTGGCAAGAGTAACAAGACATTTTTTTTTGGAGAACGTTTCTTTGGGACCATCAGGTGACATCCTGACAACTGATACACAGAAATGTTCCTGCAACGTTCCCATGAAACGTGTCTAGAACATTAATATCTTATATTTTGAGAACATGGCAACCATGTTCTGTGTAAGTTTGGTGGGACGTTGATGGAATATTCTCCTAACCCTTTAGAAGTAGAAGTCTTTAGAAATAATGTAATGTGGGTTTGTTGTTATACCTGCTGTTGGCTCTGACTGACACTCTAACCCTCATTCAGTCTCAGTCTGAAGACAGAGGTAAAGTAGAGAGACACAGAGAGAGAGAGAGGGCACACTCGGGTCACTCACCTGCTTCTGGGCAAAATGTTGCCCCCTCTACCTCCCCCATCCTCCTCCCACCTTTTCTTCTTCTTCTTCCTTTTCTTCTTCTTCTTCTTCTTCTTCTACTTCTTCTTCTACTTCTTCACTCCCTCTTCCCCTCTCTCCTTTTTTCTCTCTGGTCTGGTTGGGCTGTGTTCAACTATGCCAGTGCAACTCCTTTCCTCCACTGTCCCACTACAACACAACAGTGTATCCCAGTGGAGAAGAAGCTGCATTGTGTAGTGGTAACCACTAGAGAGCAGTGTACCCTTTTCTTTAATCCTGGCTTTCTCAGTGGTTTGTAGAGTGGTTTGGCACGGTGCTTTTGGCGTTATGGTGTGACAGAGCTGCTGCATAAAAGCCTGACTGTGTTTCAGTGAAAACACTCACTGCTAAGACAGTATGCTGTGAATTCTTAGGTAACACGCTCTGTGTTCACACAGACATAAATCTCTCCTGCTCTCTTTCTCTCACTCTTGCTTTCAATTTTTTTATTTTCAGTTTTTCTCCTGGTTGGTGTTAGCTGACAGGGTGAATTAAATGCCTCATCCTTACTCTAAAGAACATACTGCTACTGTAGGACCATAAAACACCCTATAGCTGTAGCTAACAACAAACGTCCCCACACCTTTAGAGTACGTTCCCTTAAAAGTCTCATTAAGTCATTACTTAATGTTTTCATAGAAATGTTCCAGTGATGTGCAAGGACTGTTGCCAAGAGACCATTCCCTTAATTCCAAACATAACTTACTCAGAATATTACATATTAATGTTCTAGACACGTTTCATTGGAACGTTGCAAGAATATTCCAGTGTCCAGTTTTCTGAGAGTTAGGAGAATATTCTATCAGTGTCACACCAAACAAACGCAGAACACGGTTGCAATGTTCTACAAATATACAATATTAATGTTCTAGACATGTTTCATGGAAACGTTGCAACAACATTTATGTGTCCAATGACGTTGAAAACATAGGACGTTCTGTCATGGTCCCCTGGAGGTTTTTGTCAAGTTCCCAGCTTTTTCCGGGGACGTCCCTAAAGAAATGTTTAGGACGTCGCCTGATGGTTCCAAAGAAACGAACTATATACATAAAAAAGTGTTTATTTACACACCACCCCCTTCTTACTGTTGCCGAGCCCATCAAGGCCCTGATTGGTGAACCACTGATCCATTCACAGCTCTTTGTCTGCAAGGTTAGGGACACCGATACACACAAAATATTTTAACTTACATATTTAACACACTTTGACATACTGTACATGATTACATTGTGCATGTTTATTTACACAGTCATTATTATTCAACATGTCCTCACCTGGGATTTTAACTCACAACCTCTTAGTTCATGGCATTCCAAACGTCCTGCCACACCACCATGTCTGTGTCAATTAACAGTTCATCTCACTATTCTCTCATCATTGATTTAATTTACTTATTTCGGCAATTTTAGGGTTTTCTACATAGGCATATTACTCTGTTGTAATGTTACTCCATAATCACAGTCCCCAAGTCCAGAACAGACTCTGGGAAACGCACAGTACTACATAGAGCCATAACTGCATGGAACTCTATTTCACATCAAGTAACTCAAGCAAGCAGTAAAATCTGATTTAAAAAACATAAAACTACAGCTTTTGGAACAACGTTGAAGGGACACACATTCAGGCACACACAAACGCATATGCACACACACGGTTTCACACGCACTCCACACACACGTACATTGTAATGTTGTAACATTGTTGTATTGCGGTATTATACATTTTGGATTGTAGATTTGTAGTGGTAGAGTAATGGTGTTGTAACTGACATTTACTCCTCAGGTACTGACCTGTTGCACCCTCTACAACCACTGATTATTATTTGACCCTGCTGGTCATCTATAAATGTTTGAACATCTTGAAGAACAATCTGGCCCTAAATGGCCATGTACTCTTATAATCTCCACCCGGCACAGCCAGAAGACGACTAGCCACCCCTCAGAGCCTGGTTCCTCTCTAGATTTCTTCCTAGGTTCCTGCCTTTCTAGGGAGGTTTTCCTAGCCACCGTGCTTCTACATCTGCATTGCTTGCTGTTTGGGGTTTTAGGCTGGGTTTCTGTATAGCACTTTGTCACATCTGTTGATGTAAAAAAAAAAGGCTATATAAATACATTTGATTGATTGATTATAAATAAATGTGATTGTATGATGTAATGTTTCATTTAGATTGATTTGTGATGTAATTGCATGAATCTTGTTTGGACCCCAGGAAGAGTGGGGATCCTTGATAAATACAAATATGATAAATAAAATCGTTTTCTTGAGTGTACTTTTAACAGAGCTGAGATTTACTTTGAAGTGCAAAGTGTAGCAATACAGATGAAATCAGTCATTGACACAGACATGGTGGTGTAGCAGTAAGACTGGAATGCCAGTTGAGGACATGTTGAATAATATTGACTGAATAAATAAACATGCACAACATAATCATGTACAGTATGTCAAGGTGTGTAAAATATGTAAGTTGAAAGCACTGTGGGCGTCCCTAACCTTGTCAATAGACAAAGAGCTGTGAATGGATCAGTGGTTCACCAATCAGGGCCTTGATGGACTAGGCAACAGTAACAAGGGGTGATGTGTAATTGTAGTTTTTTGATAATGTTTCTTTGGGACCATAAGGCGACGTCCTCAAAACGTCTTTAGGGACGTCCCCGGAACAAGCTGCGAACTATACAAAAACCTCCAGGGGATGTGTCTAGAACATTCATATATTATATTCTGAGAGCATGTCAACCATGTTCTGTGTATGTTTGGTGTGACATTGATTCTCCTAACCCTCAGAAAACTGAAATCAACAAAAAATGTATTGTACAACGCTGTGTACTACTCCCTTCACAGAACAGCGCAAACTGGCTCTAACCAGAATAGAAAGAGGAGTGGGAGGCCCCGGTGCACAACTGAGCAAGAGGACAAATACATTAGAGTGTCTAGTATGAGAAACAGGCGCCTCACAGGTCCTCAACTGGCAGCTTCAGTCCCACATTTCGAGGGTTAAGTTTAGACATTCATTCCGAATTGTTAAGTTAATGGTTAAGGGTTAAGGTTTGGGGTTAAAACATAATAATAAGATAATAATAAAAAATAAAAAACAAGTGCCTTGCACTGGGATTGAAAACACGACCCTCGGAGCCAGAGCCTATCCACCAACCCCATCAACAACGCTGCCTCTGGATTGTAATGTAATAACAATGTAATGGAAACCATTGCTAAGTGGCTATAAACCTTGAGATGAATACAGATCCTGAATAGGTCTGTACCTATTGTGAAAGTGAACGCATGCTCTATACATATACATTGGGGAGAACAAGTATTTGATACACTGCCGATTTTGCAGGTTTAATTTTTATCATAGGTACACTTCAACTGTGAGAGACGGAATGTAAAACAAAAATCCAGAAAATCACATTGTATGATTTTTAAGTAATTAATTTGCATTTTATTGCATGACATAAGTATTTGATACATCAGAAAAGCAGAACTTAATATTTGGTACAGAAACCTTTGTTTGCAATTACAGAGATCATACGTTTCCTGTAGGTCTTGACCAGGTTTGCACACACTGCAGCAGGGATTTTGGCCCGCTCCTCCATACAGACCTTCTCCAGATCCTTCAGGTTTCGGGGCTGTCGCTGGGCAATACGGACTTTCAGCTCCCTCCAAAGATTTTCTATTGGGTTCAGGTCTGGAGACTGGCTAGGCCACTCCAGGACCTTGAGGTGCTTCTTACGGAGCCACTCCTTAGTTGCCCTGGCTGTGTGTTTCGGGTCGTTGTCATGCTGGAAGACCCAGCCACGACCCATCTTCAATGCTCTTACTGAGGGAAGGAGGTTGTTGGCCAAGATCTCGCGATACATGGCCCCATCCATCCTCCCCTCAATACGGTGCAGTTGTCCTGTCCCATTTGCAGAAAAGCATCCCCAAAGAATTATGTCTCCGCCTCCCTGCTTCACGGTTGGGATGGTGTTCTTGGGGTTGTACTCATCCTGACTGACGTCAGCAGTCTGCAGACTCAATTCAAAGCAGCCCAGTGGTCTATAAGAGGGGAAGGCTAAAGGTCATGATGCCAATATGTTTACCCAGACAGAGCTATCGTCCCACTGGCACAGGAATGCTGCACATGTGGAGGCTGGGGGGGGTGGGGGGGGGGGGAATGAGGGAGCCTTGTGTGGGTGTTGGTGTGTGGGGGTAGGAGGGTGTGGAGTGTGTGTGTGTG